>NC_088869.1:6018144-6076039 GCF_032884065.1 Artemia franciscana | reverse complement strand
TCAACATCTTCAATAAGATTTATATTGTAGTATGTAAACAGTGACTCAAATTTCTTATTATTTCAATTAATTAATAAAAAATATTTTAGATTAAAATAATTTATCCTTCAAACAGGTATCTCCACTTCAGTTTATAAAAGAGGAAGTTAATTAAATTTTAATGTGGGAACTCATCATAAATCACTATTATTTGTGACAAGTGTGAGCTACGATATCAGAGAATTTGTCCCTTAGATATTTTAGCTTCAATAATCAACTATCATTGAGCCCATGCAATATGGAAAGACAGTAAATGGCGGAAAGAGCGAAGCACTGGTAATTGCAAAAATATTTGTATAATATATCAAACAGCTCGTGTTAACGAACTGTTTGATGTAGTAAGGAGTAAGTAGGGACGAACGTAGTAAGGAGCGACCCAGCTCATTAGTAAAGGAAAGTCTAAGAAACACAATTTTTATACTAATAGATACACTAAAAGAATTGCACTTTTTTGCTGATTTTAAATATATAAGATTGATCAAATTTTGCCTTTCCCATCCGAATATACGAGCCTGAGAAAATTTGCCTTATTTTAAAAAATATATAAACACCACCTAAAAGTCATAGAATCTTAACGAAAATCACACCATCGCATTCAGCGTATTAGAGAACCCTCTGTAGAACTTTCAAGCTCCTATCTACAAAAATGTGGAACTTCGTATTTTTTGCCAGAAGACCGACCACGGGTGTGTTTATTAGTTTTTTTGTTTTTTTTTGGAAGGAGAGGGGTTTCCAGGGGAGATCGTATTGACCCAATTGTCCTTTGATGTCGCGAGAGTGCTCCTTCTAACGGAAATGAAAAGTTCTAGTGCCCTTATTAAGTGACCGAAAAGATGGAGATCACCTAGGACCCCTCCCACGCTGATTTTTTCCAAAAGTCCAAGGATCAAAATTTTGAGATAGCCATTTTGTTTAAAATAGTCGAAAATTATGATAAGAGGTCTTTTAGGACGACTTACTCCTCCATAGTCCCTGGGGAAGGGGGCTGCAAGTTACAAATGTTGACCAGTGTTTACATACAGCAATGGTTATTGTGAAGTGTATAGACGTTTTCAGGGGGCTTTTTTGGTTGGGGGGAGGGAGGGAACTACGTGGAAGTATCCATGGAGGGGAGTACCCTTCGCCAAAGTTTTGTCCAGCTCGTTAAAACGTGAACTAATTTTTGATGCGTTTGTTAGTTTCCTTGTAGCCTGATACAACCTGAAAAACCCTGATACACCTTTGGAGGCGAAGGCTAAAGAACAACCGTCGAATCCAACTAGTGCAAAACTAACCGTTTTCAACGAATTCAACGGTACTCGAAGCAGCCGAGCCTTAGAGAAAAGAGGGCCTAACCACCGAATCTAGAAAGTAAAATAGATAGATCTATATATATATATATATATATATATATATATATATATATATATATCTATATATATAAAATAAGTTGTCTGTCTGTCTGTGTGTCAGGTGACGTCATGTTTCTGTGTTGACTGACGTCATGAAATTAGTTGTCGTCATTTTTGCTTTGACGGTGACGTCATTCAAGATATTTAAGACATATGTTCACGTAGAAATCTATTAATGTTTAAGTTTACAATGACTGATGAACTTACCATGGCAAAAGCCGATGAAGATGCTCAAAGAGTCTATGCCAAAAAACTTGCTGCTGATAGAGAAAGTCAGAAAAGAAAGCGTGCCGAGGAATCAAAAGAACAGCAAGGAAACAGGCTTGAGGCTGATAGAGAAAGAAAGAACAGAAAGCGTGCCGAGGAATCAAAAGAACAGCAAGGAAACAGGCTTGAGGCTGATAGAGAAAGAAAGAACAGAAAGCGTGCCGAGAAATCAAAAGAACAGCAAGGAAACAGGCTTGAGGCTGATAGAGAAAAAAAGAACAGAAAGCGTGCCGAGGAACTACCAGAGCAACACGGAAGCAGACTTGCTGCTAAAAGCGAAAGTGAAAAAAGAAGGCGTGCCGAGGAATTACAAGAACAGCAAGAAATCAGGCTTGCTCCTGATAGAAAAAGTAAGAAAAGAAAGCGTGCCGAGGAATTACAAGAACAGCAAGAAATCAGGCTTGCTGCTGATAGAGAAAGTAAGAAAAGAAAGCGTGCCGAGGAATCAGAGCAACCTGAAAGTTATCGCCTGGCATTCAGGTACAACCCAGTCGATGATTATAGCTTGAGTAGATGTGTTCAAATCGGGACAATGTCTAAAATTTGTCCCTATTGCAAGGCCTTGAAATTCAATGGTGAAACAATGGGAATGTGTTGCGCCTCAGGAAAAGTTAAACTTCCTCTATTGGCTGCACCACCAGAGCCATTGAAGACGAATGAATGCTTGCCTGAAAAATTCTAATTTATGGGCACACGTAAAAATATTAAAATTAACTACAAATATGCGTGTCCGATTGCAAAACGATGACTCTGGTCAAACATTTTCAGATCAATTGCTGACAATTGGAAACGGAAAGCTCCCAGTAGACTCAATTTCAGGACGTATACAACTACCTGCTGATTTCTGTAATTTAGTGACGTCCAAAAATGAATTGATTGAAAAAGTATTTCCGAATATTCTAAAAAATTATAAAAATAATAAATGGCTAAGTGAAAGAGGGATTCTCGCACCCAAAAATATAGACGTCCACGAAATCAACAATATTGTTTTGACCAAGATTCGAGACCAGGCAGTCCTTTACAAGTCAGTCGACACAGTTTTGGAACCAAATGAAGCGGTTAATTATCCATCTGAATTTTTAAATTCCATAGATCTTTCAGGGTTTCCACCACACGTGCTACAACTTAAAATAGGCGTACCAAAAATACTTTTAAGAAATATAAACCCACCAAAGCTTTGCAATGGCACTCGACTTGCCGTAAAAAAAAACAATGGAAAACCTAATAGAGGCCACAATCTTGATAGGGCCTTTTGAGGGTGAGGCTGTTCTTATTCCTCGCATTCCCATGATTCCAAAGGATCTACCTTTTCAATTTAAAAGATTGCAATTCCCAATTCGATTAGCATTTGCAATCACCATTAACAAAGCTCAAGGTCAATCATTAAAAAAATGTGGTATAGATCTTAATACTGATTGTTTTTCCCATGGACAATTGTACGTTGCATGTTCGAGGGTCGGTAAACCTGACAATGTATTTATATGCAGCGACAATTGGACAGCGAAGAATGTTGTATATTCGCAAGTTTTACGCAGTTAATTTGTATTGTATCTATCTATCTATCTATCTATATAAAAACGAGTTGTGTGTATGCATGTTTGTTTGTTTGTAAAAAGAGCGTTTGCATATGATGTCATTATTAGTACATACGGCTTTGTATATGCAGAGACAATGGGAAAGCCAAGAATGTTGTATATTCGCAATTTTTACGTAGTTTAACTCCTGCAGACGAAATGAATGCTTGCCTAAAAAATTCTAATTTATGGGCACACGTAAAAATATTAAAATTAACTACAAATATGCGTGTCCAATTGCAAAATGATGACTCTGGTCAAACAGTAGACCCAATTTCAGGACGTATACAACTACCTGCTGATTTCTGTAATTTAGTGACGTCCAAAAATGAATTGATTGAAAAAGTATTTCCGAATATTCTAAAAAATTATAAAAATAATAAATGGCTAAGTGAAAGAGCGATTCTCGCACCCAAAAATATAGACGTCCACGAAATCAACAATATTGTTTTGACCAAGATTCGAGACCAGGCAGTCCTTTACAAGTCAGTCGACACAGTTTTGGAACCAAATGAAGCGGTTAATTATCCATCTGAATTTTTTAATTCCATAGATCCTTCAGGGTTTCCACCACACGTGCTACAACTAAAAATAGGCGTACCAATAATACTTTTAAGAAATATCAACCCACCAAAGCTTTGCAATGGCACGCGACTTGCCGTAAAAAAAAACAATGGAAAACCTAATAGAGGCCACAATCTTGACAGGGCCTTATGAGGGTGAGGCTGTTCTTATTCCTCGCATTCCCATGATTCCAACGGATCTGCTTTTTCAATTTAAAAGATTGCAATTCCCAATTCGATTAGTATTTGCAATCACCATTAACAAAGCTCAAGGTCAATCATTAGAAAAATGTGGTATAGATCTTAATACTGATTGTTTTTCCCATGGATAATTGTACGTTGCATGTTCGAGGGTCGGTAAACCTGACAATGTATTTATATGCAGCGACAATTGGACAGCGAAGAATGTTGTATATTCGCAAGTTTTACGCAGTTAATTTGTATTGTATCTATCTATCTATCTATCTATATAAAAACGAGTTGTGTGGATGCATGTTTGTTTGTTTGTAAAAAGAGCGTTTGCATATGACGTCATTATAAGTACATACGGCTTTGTATATGCACAGACAATGGGAAAGCCAAGAATGTTGTTTATTCGCAATGTTTACGTAGTTTGA
This sequence comes from Artemia franciscana, assembly GCF_032884065.1. Taxonomy (NCBI): domain Eukaryota; kingdom Metazoa; phylum Arthropoda; class Branchiopoda; order Anostraca; family Artemiidae; genus Artemia; species Artemia franciscana. The sequence goes on along the minus strand of NC_088869.1, from coordinate 6,071,588 downwards.
AACACATATATAAATCTATCTATATTCACAGGTGGGACACAGGGACACAACTACAATGGCGCATAACTAATATGGCGCGTAACGACTTACGCGCGCGGGGGGGCTTGGGGGGGCGCGAAGCGCCCCACCAACTAGGTGTTGGGGTGGCGCGAAGCGCCACCCCAACAGCTAGTACATATATATATATAAATAAGTTGTTTGTGTGTCTGTGGGTCGATTGACGTCACTGTCCGCATATGACGTGTGAATTATTTCATCACATACCAATTCAAAAACGAATGTATTCAGGCCGAAGTAGCTCAGTTATATAACTACCTGTGTTGGCGCAGTGGGTTGGACCTTAGCGTGGTAATACGGGACCCAGAGATCGAACCATGCTGCAGGAATGCACTACAGGGCCTACGCAGGGACCTTAGTAGTCTAAAAAAAGGTAAAAACTACAAAAAAGCTAAAAAGAAAAAAAATAATAAAAAAAACTAAAAACTGAAAAAGAAAAAAAAACAAAAAAAGGAAAAAAACTGACAAATAAAGGAGAAAAAGAAAACTAAAAAAAATAAAAATAAAAAAAAAACTAAAAAAGGTAAATGTATTCAAGCCAGAGTAGCTGAGTTGGTAAAGCGTTATGTTCCGGGTTCTAGATCCGAGAAGTTCCATGCTCAAACCTTGGCTTTAGCATTAATACAAAAGAAGAAAAAAAAACTAAAAAAGAAAAAAACTAAAAAAAAACTAAAAAACAGGTAAAAACTACTAAGAAAACTAAAAAGCTAAAAAACTAAAAAAAAGGTAAAAAACTAAAAACTAAAAAAGAAAAAAAACTAAAAAGATGGTAAAAACAGCAAAAAAACTAAAAAAAACTAAAAAAACTAAAAACTGAAAAAGGAAAAAAAAAGAAAAAAAGGAAAAAAACTGAAATATAAAGGAGAAAAAGAAAACTAAAAAAAAATAAAAAAAAAATAAAAAAGGTAAAAACTACAAAAAAAACTAAAAAGAAAACAAAGGAAAAAAACAAAAAATTTATTGGCAATAATGCGAAACCCTAATTGCCATTAAAATTTCATCCAACAGACAAACTGAAACTTTCATTAATGACAGATTGTCGTTAAAGACATTTTATTAATGTCATTAATGAAATTTCATTAATGACAGATAGACATATAGTAAGTATCTGCTAATTCGAGTTATTGTCATTCCACGAATATTAAAATTAGATTTGAAAACTGAGCCCTAAGAGTAAATAATGAAGCTAAAACAATAAGCTAAACTGGATACAGTTTATAGTTATGATAATGTACGGTGAAAGGTATACAGTTTTATGAGTAAGGTGTAAATTTGATTCACCTACACATTTGAATTTTTACTGATCATAGATAAGGCTGAGAGAAAAAAAAAGTTAAAATCTTTATTTTGCATCATCTTTTAACATTTGGTTTAAGACTAGCACTATTAACTTTGGATTTGACACGCCTTACTAAATTGGACAGAATAGGGTCTAAACATTTTTCTTCTACTTTTTGCTGTTTTTCAAGTACCCAAAATACAATAAATAATTAGTGATTGAAAAATATCCAGCCTCACAATAAGTTATGAAACATATCACAGACACATAAAACTTTACTGACAGGTTTTTCTTCCCATTGCAAGCTTCTGTCATGCCTCCTCTTATCCTTCTTGACCGCCTCCTTACCGCTTTTAAACTTTCATGACACATCCTCTCAAGGTACCTTCTTTTTCGTCTTAACCGTTTGCACCGAGAAACCTCACTACTGATAAAAAGTAAACCCAAAAGGTCAAACTGGGGTGAAATTTTAAAGAGCGTTTAAGCTGATCCTAACTTTTGAGAGCCTGTAGTAACATATGATGAATCATGGTTTTTCACGTACGACCCTGAAACCAAGCGACACTCAGTAGAATGGAAAAGCCTTAGTTCGCCAAGGGAAAAAAAGTAAGGATAAGCAAGTTGAAATTCAAAACCATGAATGATTGTGTATTCAAACTTCCAAAGGATCGTTCACATTAAATGGGCACCTGAACTGTTGACGGACTATCGCGAAGGTATTGACCACTCTTCGTGAACACACGCACAGAAGATAATAATAATAATAATAATAATTTATTTATAACCCACAAAATACATTAAACTGTGGAGTAAACACACAAAAAAAGAAAAAACAAGACTAAAAACATAACAACATAAATAACATAGCAGCATAACAACATACAACATAGATAAATTACCTCTAATCAAAAAATGGCCAAAGAGGGTCAGAAACACCGATCATTTGCCGAGCTTTTAGACATATATCTTTAGATAAATGTTTCAGTCGCGAGGGCGCATCAACGATGTCAAATTTAGAGACGACTGTATGATTCCGATACCACCGAGGCAGACGCAGCACATACTCGCAATACTTAAAATATCCTGAGCGTATTTTCTTTGTATCCTTCTTGCAAAGGAGGAAAGCAAAACTAGAAAGATAGAAAACAGCAGGTGCACAAAAACTAGAATAAAGACGGCATAGTCCATTTTGGTTATACCAACCACGATTTGGTGAAATTTTCGCGTATCCAACCCGCATACTTTTCAGCACGCTGGACGTAATAGCGGAGCAAGTAGACGAAAGTGACGTGGAAAAAGAGAGACCCAACCATTTAATACTTGCTGAACATGGTATAGTTGAAGAACCCAAGCAAAGAGGTGATGCTGGTGGAGGACTCCCAAAACACAAAAACTCACATTTGGAGGCATTAATTGAAAGGCCTACTGTGGATAGCGCGGCTGAAAGCCGGTAGAAGTTGGTAATTAGACTATTTTTTGTCCGCCTAAGAAGCAGAACATCATCAGCATATGCAACGTGACTAATGCCTAAATTATAATTGTAAAAAATTGACGGTTTAAGACGTTGGAGACCCGAAGCTAAAACACATTTAAAAATGCTCGGGGATAACACGACACCTTGCCTAACGCCTTTTTTAACAGGAATATACTCCCCTACCGTACCATTCCACTTCACCCTAACTGAAGAATTAGCATACCAATATTTAAGCACGGAAACAATAGAAAAAAGAAGCATTTGAATGAATTACATTATCAAAAGCACTAGATATGTCAACAGTCAAACAATACAGGGTTTTTTTTAGCAACAGCTTGCTTCATTAGCCGACCCACAATATAGTGAGCTTGAAAACAGCCCATACCTTTTCTAAAACCAAGCTGGAAGGGTGTAAAATTGCACTTGGAGTTAATGGCCGGTAGCAGTACATATTCATATAGCTTACTAAAAAAACAAGACACAGTGATAGGACGATAATTAGAGCAAGCACTGGGGTCCTTACCCCTGTTGACTATGGGAGATATACAACCCGACAAAAAACTATCTGGCACAACGGACTGTGCCAAACACATCTGAAACAATAATTGCAAATGCTTCAGCAGTTCAGGACAATCATAAGCAAAAAACTTGAAGCAAAGACCATCACTATCGAGAGACTCAGACTTACTCACTTGCATAAGAGCTCGGAGTATAACACCAGATTCCACCGACAACACTTGAGATTGGTTGATACGGATTGGGAGGATTGAGTTGACAAGCTTTGTTAAATGATTTTGGAGATTAATATTAAACGAAAGCAAAATATTTTTATAATGAGAAACGAAGTCACAGAGCCGAAGAGACGAGTTAATTGGAGGTGAGCACTTAACACTGTTTATAACCCGATCCCAGGATTTCTTGTCACAAGGACCATCCCAGGCATTCAGTCTCGCTCTACGCAGGGAATATTTGTACTCTCGTTTGGTTTTCTGTTTTATTTGATGTGCTGAACCAGAAGAAGGACAATTACAGGCTATCCACCTACGAAGCCAGAACTTAGCTTTTGTTTAGCTATCTTCACTTTAGGATCAACTTTCCAAAAGGGATTGCGAGTACCCGCTCGCACGCACTCGGAGGGTACAGCTGTTTTAGCGGCAGACTTTAGACAGAACACTATTTGCTGATAATACGAGTTGATATCTATCCGCGTTGAAGTTGTAGATACAGATGTTTGCAATAAGTGGAAAGGCACTTTAATAGATGATAATAACTGGGACAATGTCAATACATAAAGTGGAACATTGGTATTTTCCCAATTTAACTTTGAGAACCACTTGGGAGAGTTATGTTGCACAGAGGTCGCCATGGAGCAAAATAGTTGGCACGTGATTGGTAAATGATCGCCGTCGATTTTAGAGTCTTCCACATGAACTATTGATGAAAGTAGAGTTGAATCTGACACAATTACATAATCAAGGTTGGAAGTAAGACCACCACGATTGTGAATATAAGTAAATAGAAGATCTTTATCAGCAAGATGGAATCCTCCAGGTAGTGAATCGAGAAAGATTTCAGATCGGTCGGAATTAGATAATAAATCAGTGTTCATGTCGCCGGCGAGAACCCATTTGGTATTTTGTTTTGAAAGGTCGCTAAGTAGCGTTCGTAGGCGATTACATGCTTGTGAAAAACTAGACAATGACTGCACAGTCTTTTTATTACAGGGGAAATAAATGTTTATAAATGCGGTATCACCACATTTTGTCGCTAAGATGTTAGCGTCGCTTTGCAATAATATCGGCTGAGTCTTGTGTCTGAAATAGATGGCCTGACCTCTTGATGGCCTTCCACGGGTTTTTGGGCGGCTCTCAAGAAGGTATAATGGGTCCGAGAACGCTTTAGGCTATCAACATTCACTTTAGAGAGAAGGTGCTCCTGTAGAAACACAATATCATTTCCAAGTAGCTCACTTATCAGTAGATCCTTGTCTTTTGTACCATTAATATTAAGGGAAACAAAGCTAAACGAGTTTGAGCATTCATTTATTAGCGTTGTTGAGAGCCGATCGGAGAACTTTGCATTTCAGGCTAAAACTTATGTGTTATATAGTGCAATTTGCACATTTTGGTGAGGCTTGGCAAGGGTTTTCCTTGGAATTCACATGAGGGCCAGAACATCTGGAACACTTGGGATGTGCTGGTGAGCTGGGACAAGCTCGAATCAGGTGATCAGTGCTTTGACAGCGAAAGCATCGACGCGGAATGGATTGAAAGGGCTTAGCGTGAAAAATTTCATACCCAATACGGGTTCCCGACTCCAGAACCGCGTTCAGAGCGGTTTTGTCGACGAACTCGAGGCGAAAAGTACGAGAGTCCCCGATTTGACTAGCACTAATAAGTCCTTCCACTGAGGCCTCCAAATCAGCTCTTGAATAATTATGGGGTATATCCCGGACCACAGCTAAAGGCTTTTTATCAATCACTCTGGCTCCAACGTTAGGGATGGAGCTAGTAACAGCTTCAGCAAGCGAGTCGGCTGAGCGCTTATCGCGTACCATCACAACCCAGCTTTTGCTATGTGGCTTAGATTTTAGACTTATGATTCCGTCATGACCATCCAACGTTTCGAGCTTCTTCATGCGAAGGATAGGGTCGCTGAGCTCCGGGGGTGGGTTTCTTACAACGACAGCGTAGGACGGTTATTTCATATTTTGAGTAGGGGCAACAAGCTTAGACTGTCCCTCTGTAACCTTGGACGCAATATCACGCAGCTGTTCAAGGCAAGAATTCACCTTGGCACTGATGGTACTGAAGGCATCGACAGCGATCATTGGCACTTCGCTGGGACATTTGATAACAAAGTCCGGAAGCTTTATGTTCTGGGAATCGCACTTTACAAGCGAAGAAATAATGTCCGAAGCACAGTTTAATGCAGCATTGGCTCCTACGCGCTTCGATGGGACTTCATTCGGAAAAAGATTTAAAAAAGCAATTTACGGGTCTCACCAAGAGAAGAAGACTCGAAGAAATCGGCCAAGTACTCTTTTATCGTATAGGGCAAACTCCTTTAGCAAGATTTTTCTGTACAAAGCACAGGATAGGATTGTAGAAAAGTTCATCTTCGCACCAATTGCCAATTCCCATTTTCTCTAGATTGAATGTTCACTTGCAAGAGAAGTAAGGGAAGCGTTGGAGGCTGCCTACCTTGTCCCTACACTTTAAGGGACAAGCCCGGCGGGTACCACGGCTCTTGCAAACAGCTCTCCCCCACCCTTCTGCTTACTTTTCTCCTATCACCTTTATCGTAACGCAATCGTCTATAATATCGGAAATTATAATTATTTTCGCAACTGCTTAATTCTGACCTATATCATATATAGGTTATGAAAATATCGATAAGAGAAATCACTGTTCCCAAGGGAATTTTCAATCAAGTCTGAAAATAATCCGCTTATTTATAATTCTTTGGACACTGAATTAATTATTATGAAAATATTGGCTATATGTCTGGTAGAGACGATAATCCTTTACCAAATATTAGTGATAGGTTCAATCCAAAATAGGACCTCACACCTTGAACTCTGATTGAATACTGATTCAATCTGTATACCTGATCAAGAATACCTGACATCTGAAAAATTCGTTCGTGTATCCTTAAGGTGGATCTCCGAGGTTTGAAGCAAATTCTATTTCCTATAGCATTGAAATACGCAACGAGATTCTCTCCTTTCTCATTGGCTTAATTGCTCTCTTGAGGGTTGTACCAGAATATTTAAATACTGTTGAATATTACGACCGGATTTAAAGGGAATTTAAATTTTTTTTACATGTCTAATTGGTAACAGCTGACCATTGAAATTTGGTTGGTTACAAGTCAGATAACAGTTTAGCATTTGAATTTTCACAATGGGTAGAAAAAAAATAAGAACAATTAAAGGATGGGAAAACCTGAGACATTGGTAAGTTCTATTCCAACGTTATTGTAGATTATATTACTTTTATTCATGTACAAGTTACATTTTCAAACAGTTCGTGGTAACGAACTGTAGTAAGGAGCGAAGGGGCTCAATAGTAACCAAAACTCTGAAAAACGAAGTTTTGATACAAATAGTTACATCAAAAGAATTGCATTTTAATGCTGATTTGAAATATATAAGTTTCATCAAGTTTAGTCTTACCGGTCAAAAGTTCTTACCGGTCAAAAGTTACGAGCCTGAGAAAATGTGCCTTATTTTAGAAAATAGGCGGAAATATCCTCTAAAAGTCACATAATCTTAACAAAATCACACCATCAGAGTCAGCGTATCCGAGAACCCTACTGTAGAAGTTTCAAGCCCCTATCATAAAAAAGGTGGAATTTTGTATTTTTGCCAGAAGACAGATAACGGGTGCGTATTTTTTGTTTTTTCCTCAGGGGTGATTGTATCGACCTAGTTGTCCTAGAATGTCGCAAGAGGGTTCATTCTAACGTAAATTAAAAGTTCTAGTGTCATTTTTAAGTGACCGAAAAACTGGAGGGCACCGAGGCCCCCTCCAACGCACATTTTTCTCCAAGCTCACCGGATCAAAATTTCGAGATAACCATTCTGTTTAACTCAGTCAAAAACCTAATAAATATGTCTTTGGGGATGACTAAATTCACCTCAGTTCCCGGGGGAGGGGCGGCAACTTATAAACTTAGACCATTGTTTACACATAGTAGTTGTTAATTATGAAGTGTACAGACGTTTTCAGGGGGGACTTTTTTGTGTTGGGGTTAGGGTGGGTCGGGGGGGGGGCAGGTTACGTGGGAGGATCTTTCCATGGAGGAATTTTTCATGAGGGAAGAGAATTTCCATGAAGGGGTCGCAGGATTTTCTAGCATCATTTATAAAAAGACAATGAGAAAATGTCTTTTTTTCAACAGGAAGTAATGATCAACATTAAAACTTAAAACGAGCATAAAAAATTACTTAAATAAGGGGGTTTGTCTCTTCCACAATACCTTGCTCTTTACGCTAAAGTATTTTTAGTAACTTCAATTAGTTATTCTACGGCCTTTGTGATTCAAGGGTCATTCTGAAAGATTTGGGACAAAATTCAAGCTTTAGTGTAAAGAACGAGGTATTGACGAGGGGGCAAACTCCCTCATATACGTAATAAAAATACACACATATATAAGTTCGTTACATAATCTAATTCGTAAGGTATGTATGTTTATTACTAACAAAAACATTTGTAAAAATAAAATAAAAAAAAATTAGTTGTATTTTTAAGTAACCAAACATTTGGAGGTAACTAGGCCTCCTTTCCCACCCCTTTTTTTAGCAAATGATTTTAGCAATCATTTTTCTAAAATGATTAGAGTGAAGAGATCAGGATGAAACTTGGTGAGTAGAATAAGCAAATATCGTAGATACGTGATTGACGTAACCGGACTGGATCCGCTCTCTTTGGGGGAGTTAGGGGAGTCTAGTGCTTTGGCGAGTTCGGTGCTTCTGGACGTGCTAGGACAATAAAGATTGGCAGGCATGTCAGGGACCTGCACAAACTGACTTGATAAAGTCGTTTTTCCCGATTTGACCATCTGGGGGGCTGAAGGGAGAGGAAAAATTAAAAAAATGAGGTATGTTTAACTTACCAGTGGGTGATCAGATCTTAATGAAATTTGATATTTAGAAGGACCTGGTGTCTTAGAGCTCTTATTTTAAATCCCGACCGGCATTAATTATCTGATTTTCCTTTTCAATCAATCCATTGATTCTTAGAATTTTGCTAGAGCTCATACCATATGAGCTCTTGGCTCTTCCGACCTCGTCATAAGTGCCATATGAACTCTTAGCTCTTGTTTTTTTCAGGAAGAAAAACTTGCCCGAACAAGAAAGTTTACCAGAACAAGAAAAATTTCCAATGTCTCCAAATTGTTCCAGCCTTTCCGAAACTCCGAATCCGGCTTTAACTATTATAGATGATTCTACGGTTAGTAAAAATGCGGCATCTGGTAGCTCTTGCGATTTTTGTTCGCCAGGAGAACACTTTGGAATCGATTTGTCTGGAATTCCAAATGTAAATTGTATAGTCAACTTGCGTCATCTGCTTAGTGAGTTTATAGAAGCAATAAAACATCAGTTCAATTGCAAGGACGGGAAATCAAAGCTTCGCGTGAAAGAAATTAAAAACACTGGACTCCAAACAAAGCTCGTCATTATCTGCCAAGACTGTGGCTGGAAAAAAGCGAGTAGAAGGTGAGCCGGAAGCCCCCCTCACTACTGTAAAAGAATACCTAACAAATTTCAGTGAGCAGATATTAGGTAACAAAAAAGAGAAGATCAGCAATTTACGAGGCAACGTGAACGTGAAAGCTGTATGGGGTATCATGGGGCCCGGAGAGGCTACGCATCTTTGAACGAATTATTAAGTGTATTGGGAATAAAAAATATGAATCCGAAAACGTTTATGAATTTAGAACGCTTAGTTGGTAACGCATGGATGGATGCACTATCAGATGTCTTAGAAGAAAATGGTCGTGAATTCCTGAAATTAGCCATTCATGAGGACAGGTTTATCAACGATTTTTTCTGGACTAAGGTCATCTGTGATGGTGGCTGGAATAAACGCAGCAAAGGACACGATTATACTGCAAAAGGTTGTGTTGGGGTAATCATTGATGCCTTTACGAAAAAATTATTATATGTAGGAATAAGAAATAAATATTGTTACCTCTGCTTCAGCTCAAAGAAGGCAAACCAGAAAGTGAAAGATCATGTTTGCTCTATGAACTACAATGGTCCCTCAAAGAGCATGGAAACCGACATTCTTGTTGAAGGTTTTCACCAAAGTGAAGCCATGCATAACCTTCAGTATTTACAATACATCGGAGACGGCGATTCTAGTGTTTTTTACAAGCTAAGACAAAGTGTTTCATACGGATCATGTATCCAAAAAGAAGAATGTGCCAATCACGTGACCAAGAACTATACAAAATACCTCCATAATGTTGTGAAGACAAAAAAAGGGATGCACAGCAAATTTCTTTCAAATGACATAATTCTAAAGCTAACCAAAAATCTACGAGGTGCAATAAAAAAGAACTCGGCTGATGGTGGGTCTGCCGAAAATCTAAGACAACTCATACGAAGAGGCCCAGAGCATGTGTTTGGTAATCACAAACAGTATGATTCTGGCTGTGCCAAAAAGAATGGGGTCTTAGAAACTGTGGAGAACCGCTATAATAACCTTCCGAAAACTATTTTGGAGGATGTAAAAGCTGGCGTGGAAAATATTTGTAAAAAAGCGGACTTATTAAGAAACCATGCAACGACCAATCTTGCCGAGAATTATATGTCTGTTGCAGTGAAATTCGTCGGCGGAAAACAAATAAGCCGCTCGAAACGTTGGTCATACCATGCTAGGATAAGTGGAGCAAGCCTATCCTACTCCTTGGGCCCGAAATGGCAATCTTCTACATGGAAAAAAGCATTTGGCTACAGTCCTTGCAAAATAACAAAAGAATACACGGTGAAAACTTCTAATCTTCAGAAACGGACAAAAACAAATCAGAAAAGATATTACGCAACCATGGGTGGGAGATATCTGGCCAAAAAGAAAGAGAATCAGAGTTTGCCTAAAGGCGATCAAAATTACGGACCAAATTGCAACAAGCCTGATATGAATCCAGAGGAATTTGAAATCGCAAAGGCTGATTATGTTGCAAAAAATATGAATCTGGATGGAGCCAAACTGCAGGAGATCTACGTAAACACAAAGGGGCAAAATGATAACTGGATATTTGAGAGGAGCAAAAGGATTACTGCCACTTATTTTCATAGAATAGCTTCTCGCAAAAAAATACTCCAACCGCACCCATAGTCAAGAATATCCGAATTAATCCTAATTTCAAATCTATTCCAATGATTAGGGGAATTCAACTGGAGGCTATTGCACTGACGGCGAACGAGCAGAGAGAGGGAGTATCATTAATAAAAGGAGATCAAATGGGACTACTCATTCATCCAAATATCCAGTTTCTTGGAGCTTCTCTTGATGGTCGCTTAGAAAACGGCACACCAGTTGAAGCGACGACTGTCCATAATATTCCCAGAGGAATGACCATAAGGGAAGTGGCATCCCAAAAAGGATTGGTATGGTCACACAATTCAAAATTGGAGTTAAAGAAAAATCACAAATACTATGCTCAAATTCAAGGTCAGCTAGAAATCACCAATCAAGAAGAATGTCACTTGGTGGTATATCACCATGAGCATGATGTGGAAATTTTCCGAGATCAAAACTATTCCGAGATCAAAAGAGTATTTTTTGTCCAAATTACCAAAGCTTCAGGAGTTTTGGAGCGATTGTTTACTTCCGGAGATATTAGACTCGCGATTGATTAGGAACATGCCACTTAGAGATCTTGCCTTAGTCCGGGCTGCAGCAAATCGCGGAATGAAACGGACTTTGGAGCCAGAAGACAGTGGATGTGAGAAAATTACTTGGTCCGACACTGAAAGTGAATATTGAAAGTGGATTTTCAATTGACATGTGAAGAGCATTGACATGCGAATAGTATAGAGATTGTTTAGGGGTCATAATGTATTAGTAGCAGTATTGTTAACCTTAACCTATTAGGGTTGTTTGAATAGTAGACTATTATAGGTTAACTATTAGTGTTGGTGAATAGCATATAAATATTAGTAAGTAAATTCTATTTGAGAAATTTCAGCATTCTGTCGAAGTCCAAACCATGTTGATAAATAAACTCTAATTACGTTGAGATTTAGTTGCTACTTTAGGCACTTCCAGGTAAGCTAGGACAGCTAAATTTGGCAGGCGTATCAGGGAGCGGACCAGATTAAATTGGAAATAGTCATTTTCCCGATCTGACCATCTGGAGGGGGTGGGGGCCGGTTAATTCGGAAAAATAATATTTTTTCGGGGGCCGGTAATATTTCAGAAAAATTTCGGTTAATAGAAAAATGAAATATTTTTAACTTACGAACGGGTGACGGGATCTTAACGAAATTTGATGTTTAGAAAAATGTTGCGTCTCAGAGCTCTTATTTCAAATCCCAACTGGATCCTGTGACATTGGGGGAATTGAGGGGGGAAACCTAAAATCTTGGAAAACGCTTAGAGTCGAGGGATCAGGATGAAACCTGATGGGAAAAGTAAGCACAAGTCCTAGATACGCGATTGACATAACTACAACGGATCCGCTCTCGTTGGGGGGGGGGGGTTAATTCTGAAAAAATAGAAAAAATGAGGTATTTTTAACTTAGGAAAGAGTCATCAGACCCCAATGAAATTTGATGTTTGGAAGGATATCGTGTCTCATAGCTCTTATTTTAAATTCCGACCGGATCCGGAGACATTGGGGGAGAAATGGGAGGGGGAACCTAAAATCATGGAAAACGCTTAGAGTGGAGGGATCGGGATGAAACCTGGTGGTAAAAATAATCGTAAGTCCTAGATATGAGATTGACATAACTGGAACGGATCTGCTCTCTTCGGGGGAGTTGGGAGGAGGATGGTTAATTCTGAAAAATTAAAAAATAAGGTATTTTCGAGTGACGAAGGAGAGATTAGATCTTATAGAAATTTGATATTTGGAAGGATATCACGTCTCAGAGCTCTTATTTTAAGTCCCGACCGGATCCAGTGAAGAGGAAGTTTGGGGGGGGGACCTAAAATCTTGGAAAATGCTTAGAGTACAGGGGTCGGGATGAAACTTGGTGGTAAAACTACGTACAAGTCCTAGAAACGGGATTGACATAACTGGAACAGATCTGCTCTCTTTGGGGGAGTTGGGGAGGGAGGGTTAATTCTAAAAAATAGAAAAAATTAGGTATTTTAACTTATGAAAGAGTGATCGTACCTTTATGAAATTTCATATTTCGAAGGACCTCGAAACTCAGATCTCTCGTTTTAAATCCCTACCAGATTCAGTGTCATTAGGGGGGGGGGCGGTATTACTGGTACGGATCCGTTCTCTTTGAGGGAGCTAGAAGTTGTTAATTTGGAAAAATTAGAAAAATTGAGGTGTTTTTGACTTAAGAATGGGTGACCAGACCTTAATAAAATTTTATAATTGGAAGAAACTCAGGTCTCAGAGCTTTTCTTTCAAATCCCGACCAGATCTTTTGACATTGGGGGGGGGAATTGGAGGGGGAAACTGGAAATCTTGGAAAACGGTTATAAACGGCGTAGATACGTAATTGACGTAACTGGACTGGATCCGTTTTCTTTGGGGGAGTTAGGTGGTGTGGTTCAGTGCTTTGGCGAGTTTAGTGCTTCTGGACGTGTTAGGACGATAAAAATTGGTAGGCATGTCAGGGAGCTGCACTAATTGACTTGTTACAGTTGTTTTCCCCGATTCGACCATCTGGAGGGCTGAAGGGAGAGGAAAAATTGAGGTATTTTTAACTTACGAGTGGGCGATCGGATCTTAATGAATTCTGATATTTAGAAGTACCTTGTATCTCAAAGCTCTTATTTTAAATCCCGACCAGCATTAAGCCTCTGATTTTTCTTTTAAAGCAATCTATTGATTCTTGGAATTTTGCTAGAGCTCATATCATATGAGCTCTTGGCTCTTCTTGACCTTGTCACAAGTGCCATATGAGCTCTTAGCTCTTGTTTTTGATGAATAGTATATAAATATAAGTAGTTTTAAGGGGTTTCCTTCCTCCCTTACCTGTATTTATGACCCCAGGGCAAGGGTGTCTAATGTTTATTATGTACCTTCAGGAACATATCACTTTAAATTACATTAATTTAATAAGTATATGCATTACTCCGTAAAGCAAAGTATATGATTACGCCGGTTCCAAACCGGGGTAATCAGTCATTTATGAACGAGCTTATAAATCATCAACTATATGAGACGATGGGGAAAAACCAAAATATTCTAAGATACGGCACTATTAGGAATAAAATGAGATCCCGTGGAACTAAAATGGACGAATATCCTGCAACGTTAGATTTAAAAAAAATAATGTTCGTATATTTTATAGGCCGACAATCGGCGTTTCTTTACTTTTAAGAGCCAATAATGTCTAAAATAATGTGTTTTAAAGAATAACGTTCTTTTTAAAAATAATATTCATACATTTTATAGGCCTACAATCGATGTTTCTTTACTTTTAAAGGCCAATAATGTTTAAAATAATGTGTTTTTAAGAATAATGTTCTTTTTAAAAATAATGTTCATACATTTTATAGGCCTACAATCAGTGTTTCTTTACTTTTAAAGGCCAATAATGTTTAAAATAATGTGTTTTTAAGAATAATGTTCTTTTTTAAAAATAATGTTCATACATTTTATAGGTCTACAATCGGTGTTTCTTTACTTTTAAAGGCCAATAATGTTTAAAATGATGTGTTTTTAAGAATAATATTCTTTTTAAAAATAATGTTCATACATTTTATAGGCCTACAATCGGTGTTTCTTTACTTGTAAAGCCAAACTGTTATCTGCTTTGTAACCTAACAAATTCCAATTCGTATGGTGTTAAAATGATATTGCCTCAAGGTGTTGTTGCCAATTATACATGTTTTCAACTTCCTTTTAAATCTGGTCTTAATGCTAAGGAGATGTCAACATTCTTAATGATATTCTGGCAAACCCCTCAAGGAGTGCTTAAGCCAATGAGAAAGGAGGAAATCTTGAATACTAAGAATTATTGCTAAAAATCATCTGTTATAACTACAAACTTAACAATCTTTGGTATTATTTGTCGGTATAAGATCTACAAAACGACACAAAAATCAAGGCTATATGATTAGTACAACCCTTTTAAACAGTAAAGGAAGAATATCTTAAATGGCAAATTTTAAAGGAAACTGATGATAATAAAAAAAAAAATTCACGGCCAAAATTTTTGAAATCTTGTGGCAAATGGAGAGGGTACTTTACAATTCTCTACGTTTTCTAAAAGTAATTTTATTGCTACTTTTAAAAATTAGAGGTGTCCCCACTAATTAATTTTTTATGAAGCTCTAAAGAAAAAAAATGCAAATTTGTTCGGCCTATTCATGTCAAAGCTTTCAATGAAGCCAAAGTAATTTTTTTATCAAAGAATCTGCTCGTGTCTGTTGTTAATACGCATTTCACTGCTATAGGAAAATAGCATTGGCTTCAAACCTCGGAGATCCACCTGAAGCCTTTGCATAGAGTGATGTTTGTGTCCTAATTTTTACCAAAAAGAAAATCATTTACTATTTGCTATATTTTACTATTTTCGATTAACTATTAACTATTTTTAATTTTACTATTTTTAGTTATTTTTTACTATTATTAATTTACTATTTTTTATTTTTACATTTATTTTGCAGTATTAGTGTTCTACTTTGCCTTAATGTGATGATTTCGGCTGGATGACTTAAAACTGCGACTGTTGTAGACTCTTTGCCACGTTACGAGCATGTTAATATTTTACTCCATAGAAAACATCAACTAAAAATACGTTCTTTAGAAAAATCGCCATCTATTTACCGAGTTCTATCATAATATGTTATGGGATTTTCCTTTTGATCAAGTGCTGTTATTCTGTTTGGGACCCTATTGCCGCGAGGTTTCCCTGTTCAACAACGCATTCTTCTTTGACTATACTTAGCGCGAAGAACAATTGTATTTTGAACTTTTTTTCTAATTATAAATATTAAAGTTCCAAGGACAGTGAAAGGGAAACATGATTGCTTTAATTGGTTAAATGGGTACTTCACAACCACATATGTCTTGAAAAATATGAATACCATCGAGATTACCATTTTTATTGAAAGCCGTCTCCTTTGTCAGTTTTTGATGGAATCGGGCATCCAATTTAGAAGAAAGAAACGTGTATGAAAAAGCAGGTAAAAATATATGGGCCCAAACAGATCAAGAAGGTATAGTTTTCCTTTAAAGGCTTAGCTGTTTATAATATAAAAATTAGCTGCTTATTCGTTTTCACGAAACAATGTGGCGACATTGAGAAAAATGGGGCACTACCCTAACAACTTTGTTTTGAAACAACCAAAATGGAAAGCGGCGGTTTTCGAGTACGAATAAACCTTAAATGGGTTCAGGGAGGAGCTGGAGCTTTATCCTATATTATACTTCTTTTTCTACATTTTTTGCGCCTCTGAGTGTAAAAAATGTATGTGCCAACTTTACTATGAGCCAATGCAAAGATATTAATTTAAAACTAAAAATTACTATTACTAATAAGAAATCGGAGCACAACGCTACCAGAGTTCAAGACAGCTGTGCACGCCGAAACGCCCTCAAAGATGTAAAAATGAACCCTTAATTTGGGCAGCGTACAGAAACTACAGTGGAGGAGTTAAAAGATGTTCCTTCTAAAAATACAAATTCAGAGAATTAGTGTTTGGCTCATCTTAAACATAAAAGCCATAAAAAAAATAAAATGGCTTTTTTTAAGGTTATGGTTTCTTGAAATTTGCTTTTTAGCCTAAGGAGGGAAGTCATTCAGACAAACTTGTTTTTATAAGAACAACGGAATACTTTGCAAAACTATTTCAAACACTAGTCTTAATTAATTGTTTGATACCATTGACTATTTTATTAAAATGGTGATTATATGAAAATTGATCTTTAAACTAATATAATACATTTCTTATGATAAAAAGGCCAATTCACTCTTGCACCAATAATGTTTTAATGTTTGTCGTTAATTTTTAGCGTTTTTTCAACGATAATGTTTTTTAAAATGTTTTATGCTTTCTTTTTTCAACAACACTTAATGAGCAATAGCTGCGTCTTCCTCTTTCCCGCTTTCTATGGCTCTACTCCTTTAAACCATAAATGCACTTGATGGCGAAGGTCATTTATTTTTACTAAAAGCAGACCATATAAAAATTTAACTCTTGCCGAACACGCATTTTCTGAAACAAAACACAATATAGTTAACAAACCAAACAAAGCTAAAAAAAATCAGCACAAATGTTCAAAACAAATTGAAGCGCATATAGAAAAGTTCTATTCGTTTGAACTTCGTAAACACTACCAGTAGCATCAATCAATGGAAATATACAAAGAGGGGGGGTGATGGTTAAAACAGGGGCAAATCCCCCCTAATTGACACCACTGGATACAATCTAAAATGGGGAAAGAATTAAAAGGCTATCCTGGATGCAAACTAAGACGAAGATTTCCTTCTACTTGATACACAAAAGGATCAATGTTTTCTGTGTGTTATAATATTACTGACTAATTTATTGGCCCCTCCTCCACACTCCTCTTTGAAAAAGAAAATGATATCGAAATTAAAATTTTGGGGACACTGCTTTCCTTCGATCACAATGTGACCATCCGTCCCAAAAATTTCGAGCATAAAATGTAGTATATTTAATTGTATTGTCTGAAGACAAGATGTTTTTGACTTAACGTTGTTTTGATTTAATAATTGCAAAAAAGTATTATTTTTTTCTATAGAAAAAGCTGTAAGAAAAGTTCTTTTTGTGAAATTGAAATCATTCCGATCCTTTCGACATAAGTCAGGTCTCCCACCGAAAAAAAAAGTAATATAGCCTACACAGAATTTTAGGTCATCTGCAGAAATCCTAAAGTAATCAAGTTTAATATTTGACTATTTCAAAAATAGACAGAAAATTTTGACGCCCCTAATGAACTTAATGGTTAATTGATATAATGCTTATTAAGTCACTGACTTAATTAAATCAATTGACTTAAGTAAAAACAATTTACTACAAATTCTAAGGCTTCTTGAATGTCAATACAAGCAATTTTTGGAAACATTACGACAAAAGTTTAACTACCAGTGCAAAAACTTGGACAGACCAATGATTAGATCCTACATCGTGTTCTGTTTCACATCAATTGATCACATTCAAGAGCCTCATCATTGAAGCTCATAATCGGCGTATAAAATTAACTCAGTTTTTCCTAAGAAAATTTCTCAAGACATCAACAGCCTTTACAAAATCTAGACGAGCAAAAACAGATCTTCAGATGTATTTTAATCCCAGGAAAGCTTAAATTTTCATCACATTATGTAAATTCAGAAAAAAAAACGGGAAACCAAGTTGTGATACCAAAAGTATGTAATAAAGTATTATAAAGATTCTCGGACAACGCCAGGTACTTCTGACAAGTATTTAAAGTATAATATTAAAAAAAAGTACTAAAAAACAGTTTTTGATAATTAGCCTCTATTTTTAGCCAGCAATATAAGCCGAAAATCTTGGAGTGACTCTGAATCTCAAGAAAAAATAAATGATTTATTCCGCTGAGGTATATAATTTTTTTAGCGAAAGTTACTTGTATTTAATTATTGGAAGTTTTGTTAATTAACTGTTCGCGCAATAATTCTCTGTTATTTTTTATTATTTTCTTCATTAAAGTTTAATTGTGCGTTTACTAATTCAACTGTACATTAAAAACACCAAACAGTAGGTCTCTTACGGTTCTAGAGCATTTACGAACAGCCATCGGTAAAAATTCGTCATTACACACGCGTAAAGGAGGAGGCGAGGAGAAATGCGCAGCACGTGATGTGCCCGGAAATTCTTTAAGGGAGAAGATAAGAGCGCGCATTACTGCATGTATACCTATGCTGTTGTTTAGTCTCTAACTTCAATAAGTGAAGAGCAGCTTGAAAAATGAAAATTAAATGTGACATAACGTCTTTTTGCACCCAAGTGAACTAGGGCAAATATTTCTGATGGTCATAGAATATGAGGGGGTAATTACGACTCGTTTTTCCGATGCATTGGTCAACGCGAGTCATGTTCCTTTAAAGCTTGATATATTCTAAGTTCTAACCTAAGTGCCCTCTATGAACTATTATTTTTTAACACTCAAGAAAAGAAAAAAGATAAAACGTGAAAAAAAAAGAAAAAAAAAATTAGAAAAATCTCTTGAGTAGGCCCACTTAAAAGTGCTAGGTGCTAGAATGCTAAACTAGTTAAGTGGAGAGTTTTTCAATATTTCTAAAAGAAAGCATCTTTCGTTTATTCTTTCTTGTGAAATTCACTTTTTATTTAGAAGTTATGCCATTTATCCTCTTCGATGGATACTAAAGCGACCCCCCCCCTTAGTGTGTTTCACGTAAGAATCTGGAAAACTAATGAGAACGAACTTTACTTTCAGTTGTGTTAACTTGAGTTGAGTTTGAGTTATGTTTTTCTTGACTTCATGGCCTTGTTTCATCACTCCCAAGCAGTAATAAAAGTGTACCAGTCTCAACCCAAATAAAGCAAAAAAAAACGAATCAAAGTGAAAAATTTGATCAAAGTGGGCAACCCCGTGGCAACGGCACCTGGAGCAGCTGACCCGGTTGAGTAAATTTTGTGTGAAGAAACAAAAAAATTCGCAATAGGGATTATAGTGATGCATAATCCCTATTGCACTTCCTGGCTGAAGGGCCAAGAAACGGAGATCAGTACCGCCGGTAGGGACTGTAAAGTATAATGCCGTATCCTTTACCTTTTTTTATAATCCCTACATATACCTATTTACCTACATATTAAAGATATTAGAAGAAATAATAAAAAACAACATTAAAAGAAACGAGAGCAAAATTTTGAGTCAGAATTTTTGGCAAAAACAGAAATTTTGTACACTGGAGAGAGAAAAACAAACAAAGTCATCTAGAAACACCTGGCAAAATCTATAGTATAAAACTTTAGAAAAAACAGTAATCAATTTGAAACTCACTTTACTTCTTTGAAGCAAAGCGAAATAGCTCCACCTTTTCAGACCTGAATGGTTCTATTGCGTTCCTATGTGCAATCTTGAGCAAAATTTTTGGGCAAGTTCGTTGTTTTTTAAGTAGTAAAACTAAATCGCCGATCGGCAAAAATACATTTATATAAAAACTGTCCGTTTTCCTGGAAGTTTGATTAGTATTTTGAATTGAACCATTAGAATATATAAAGAGACATGGTTCATAATGTGCCTCATTTCTAGTAGAAATTTCGGGACACGATATTATAATATTGTCTAAGCCTACTAAAACTTAAAAAAGAGGAAGGAACTCTTTAAACAAAGGAACATAATGAAAACATCGGAGGATGAGAACGAATCAGAATAAGAAAGAAGGATCAAAGGAACAAACCCAGGAAAGAGAACAGGAAAAAAACAGTAAAAGGCACAGGAAGGAAAGAGCGAAGGATTATGGCTAAGACACCGAACACCGGAGCCAACACAGGAAAAATGGAAAAAAGGAAGAAAATCAGGGACAGACACAGCAGCTACTACGTTATGACATCAACTTAAATTCCTTGTGAGTCACCCTTTACTGGGTTTACTCTGGTTTTTTGGTCTGACCGAGGGTCAGTGGCGTGACTCTGCAAGCTCAGCAAGAGTCGACCCAGCTCTAAATGGGTATCTGGATAAATCTGAGGCAGTTAATAGGCCGGGTAAGCAAAAACACGGGATAGCTCGCCCAACCACCCATTGCACTTCCTGTCTGAAAGGATATGAAACGGAGATCGGCGCCACCAATAGAAATTGTAAAATCCAATGCCGTGTTCAGAATCCAAAAAAATATTTAAACAAAATTCGATGAGGTAAAGTTGGATTTTGTTTAAACATGTTTTGTTTTCATATTCTTTTTTTTGTGTAGCGTCTGTTCTGCTTTCATTTATAGGTTTTCTTAGGCTAGTTATCTTTTTTTGCGTCGATAAAGGCTGACGTGAATCCAGTTTTAGCGACGCTCCTTACTTTCACTTGAAAAAACTAAATTTTTTTTATTGAATGTCCGACTTATTTTCTAATCATGTCAGAAAATCACCAGGAATCGTAGTGATATCAACCACTCAAAATATCAATGATTTGCTCACATTCCAGTTATAGTTGAGGATGAGTGTTATTCCCTCATTTAAACATGGGAAATAAAATGATACAAACCACACAAATCATTAACAATTTGAAAGGAATATTTGACTGATCTAATAGAAATTAAGATTAAGAGAAATCATGGAAATCGAAATTTTTAAGACTAATTCAGAGGATAATTCATACCTCAATTTAGTTTCTTTTTTATCATAGAGGAGACAATATTTACGTTATTACCATGAGTGGGGGAGGGGGTACTCTCTTTAATTTCTGTGTACGAGTCCTTACTGCTTTGTATTTTTCTGCAATTCAGTTTTGTTCAGCTTACGGCAGTTTCCTAAGGAAAAATTAATTTTGGAATCTAAAAAAAAGTCTCTATTTTAAGGATATTGGATATGGGTTTTTAATTCCTCGTGAGCAATATTTTCATTCCCTTACGATTTTTTTGGCATTTATTAGTTATTCACGAATAAATACTTTAAATTCGTAAAAAAGCCTATCGCTCCTTTTGTCAAAAAAAAAAAAAAAATTCGTGATGTAGCCCCTTTTTGGAGGAAAAAAACATACTTGAAATACGGATCATTCATATCAATGTCACAAGGAGCATCATCTTCGCTCTCGGTTTGACTTGTTCCTTCAGTTTCTTCTAGTTTTGTTTTCTCTCTGTTTTGTTTCCTTTTTTCTCTCTTCTTCTCCAAATACTGCTCCCAGGGCGTTAATTTGTCTTTCCCACTAAGCTTCTTTTCAACCAGCTGCTCCACTTTCTTTATAAAATAATACAAGAAACATACAAGAAATAATAACACAAGATGTGAGATGAATATCATTATAATACCTTTTCAAACCCGTCATAACGTTAAGCCGATATACTGACAAATATGACGACATGACGAAATATTGACAACTTATTCTTCTTTGAAACCACTGCCACTCTGGAGAACCAATGATTCCCTTTCAGAATAAACGACATAGACTTTCATCTACTTCACCTTGTATGAAATCCTCCTAACGTTAATAAATGGATGCAAATACGGCAGGCTAAAATTTGACTCAAACCAATAAAGGCCCCAAATGATAAGTTGTTTTGTCTGCAACCTTATCAAAACTACGGTTATGTTACCAACGCCTGCTTACTTATTAGATATAAAAAAAAATCTTTAGCTTACCATTGAGAACACGAATAGATATCCGACACAAAACTGAGGGAGCAGATAAGGACTGCAAGACTTCTTTGACATTTATCAGTGACTATACTCAAATAAGTAAGGCAAGTAGGAAAGGTAATAGGCCATTGGTAAGTTTTATAAGAACCTGTACCCAAGCTTATTGAGTGCTTTCTTCTCTTCTACTAAACACTTCTCGGAACAGATGCGATAAGTGGAAGAGAAATTTACGCAGCTGCTTTGGTCTCAGCGAGTTTAGTTTTGCAGCTCGTTGACAGTAGTGAGTTTTTTTGTGTCGGATATGTTCGTGTTCTCAATGGTAAGCTTAAGATTTTTTTTCTTTTTTGTTTTCTTTTGTGGTTCAGCTTGGACCACTCTCAGTCTTATACCCCTCCCGTCCGTCAGTACAGTCAGATATATTATAAAATTCTGGATTTATGTTGAAACGATCTGATGAAATGGGTGTATTTGATGTTGGAGCTGTAGACCCCAATGCACAAGAAACTTGGAAACAAAAATTGGTTCACCCAAAAATGTGGCAGAAAATCTTTTCTAAACTGCTTGGGTTTTTCACCGGTAGGTCTTTCGACCAATAGGAACTTAATGTAGAAGAAAAAACCAAGTTTGGTGGCTCAGGGCAAGAGCCTCCTGAGAATAGTGTCCAAAAACGGACCATTCTCAATCTTAAACCCCCCCCCCCCTATTACATACAAGCATATTATAATATCCCGGATTTATATTGAAACGATCTGATGAATTGGATGTACTAGACGCTGGAGCTGCGGCTGGTTTAGAGGGATACATTTTAAACTTTAAGTCGGATATCTCTTTTAAAAACCTTTCTCCCCGTGCACGAAGGCAACCACAATCCAACCCTTTTTCTTCAAATAACTGGTAATAATTGCTTGGCAACAAACCTAACAACCATTCTTCAGTTTTTTTTTCTTCCCATGAAAAATAGAGCAGGTTAGAAGTTAATGTTTAATTAGTCAATTTCAGTTAAAAGAGAAAATTTTGGCAAATTTTTAAAGAAAAAAATGTCAGAAAATAATGAGTTTTGCGATAGATAATTTTTTGGGATAGCCTATAGTAAACAAATATTGTAATCAGAGATTTCCGAAACCTACTCACCAGAATTTTGCAAAAATATATTATTGAGAAATTACTATGCAAAAATTTGGAAGTATGGGACTACTCTGATCATAATTTCAAATTCAGCGCAAATGGTTTTGTTAAAATTTCACACTTTTAGTTTTTCACCCAAAAAGTAATTCTATTTTGCTCCGCGGTTTTCTTTTTTTTATGTTAAAACAGAACAAGTAAATCAAAACAATATATAAAAAAACAAAATGTTAAGGAAAACAGAAAAGAAATGTTAAAAAACACATTGATACTTTAACAGCAATTAACCGTAAATAGGATACACTGCTGCGGACCCAGGAAAGGAATCTACGCAACGTGCAATCCTCAAAAGCAAAATGATTTAACAACCCTTTTTTATATCCTTACTTGAAACTTTCAATAAATGATAAGACAGATGATCAAAAAACCAAAAAGACAATATTTGCACGCTATTACTACTTCCACTACCACTACTGATACTACTACCACTGCAACTACTATTACTACCACTGCTACACCAAAACACCTCCATTTAACCAGTAAGAGAGGACATTACTGTATCAACAGCAAAATGATTAGCAGCCCTTCCTTGATATCCCAGGTGCCTCTGGATGGATAGGCGGTCCTATCATTGACCAAAAATAATGAAGATAAAACCATGACTTCAAGAAAGCGAATATATATAATTTACATATAGTTCACATAAAATTGTATCAATGGGCTTTACTGAAGCTAGAGCTTAATTTTTTGTTAACCCAACACAAATATTTTGCAAAAATAAGATT
Source organism: Artemia franciscana (assembly GCF_032884065.1). Lineage (NCBI taxonomy): Eukaryota > Metazoa > Arthropoda > Branchiopoda > Anostraca > Artemiidae > Artemia > Artemia franciscana. The sequence continues at coordinate 6,047,930 of NC_088869.1, read as the reverse complement.
CTATCAAATTACTACGCGCAAACCGCGGCTAAGGAAGGAAATTGAAGGTTTTTAAATTCAGTTTGAATCACGTTTTAGTTCACGAGTCAGAACAAGTTCAATTTTGCTCCTCGGTGTTTATAATTTATATTATATTATATGCTAAAAAACAAAGAAATTAAATACCTTTCAAACCAACTCCCCATGTAATTTCCATTTCTGTTTCTTTTTCTTCTTTGGCTTATCAATTTCAGCTAAAAGAGCTCGGTATTTGGCAACATTGTCTTTGTTTGCGTCACCAGTGTTGTCTTCAGTATACTCAACGTCAGATTCCTCTCCTTCACTGGACGAAGTAGCTAAATACTTGCGAATCACACTTTCATCGATATTAGCACTTGAGAAAAATATAACTAGTTTAATTAATCCGATAAAAAGTGAAATTTGACCCCTTGTCTTCCAAAAAAAAGAATTGTCGTTAAAAGAGAGGTTAATTTTTGCGAGTTCTGTCAAGAGGAAATTCTGATGCTTCATACAACAAAATCATGATAATAGTAATATGAAGGAATTACATAAGAACTATTAAATCAAGGATAAAAACTGGCGAGGTTTTTTTTTAGAATTTACTATTTCAGTTATTTTAATAAGTATTTTTCGAACTATTATGCTCCAATAATCAAGTTTTAAGAAATTACTACACCAGATCTAAAGATGAGGGGAAAACTCGCATCATAAATACAAATTGAGCATAAATAGTCTTATTATAATTACAAACTTTAGTTCTTCATCTCAAAAGACATATTTTTTTCAGCGGTGTAGAAATAATAAATATGCTATTTTATTTAGAATACTCTATATAAAATAATAAAAGAAGGTTTAATTCTATTTCCATTTGATTTATTGTATTATATATACAATCCGTCGGGGACTTTTAATATGCAGAATTCCAAATTCTAGAAGTCAAAATTCAACTACTTTCAGTTCACGTCGATTACTATGACGATACTATAAATTTCTTTTAAAAACAATGAAATGGACATACACAATCCAAAACAAGGGATTACGCTAAAACCTATCACAAAACCCATCACGCTAGAAACCAATTGCTATCTCGTAAAAAAAAAAAAATACGAAAACCAAACAGTACCGTTTTAAGCTTGATTTAAGTTTTATTGGTTAATAATGATTTAAATTGCCTGGTCATCAGAAGCTACGAGTGACTCATTGGCTGATTCAGAAGACAGGGACGTGCAGAGGAGGTTGGAGAGAACTGACCCCATCCGAAATCCGAAAATAGCAATGAAATGAGCATACACAATCCAAAAAAAGGGTTTACGCTAAAACCTATCACAAAACCCATCACGCTAGAAACCAATTGCTAAAAACCTATCTCATAAAAAATTCCTAAAGACCTACAATTTCCCAAGACCTAAGTGAGAAGATTTTTAATCTTTTTACGCATTGTGAATCTTCAAGTTAAAGGAACCAAAAAATTTTTAACATCTTCAATAAGATTTATATTGTAGTATGTAAAGAGTGACTCAAATTTCTTATTATTTTAAATATGAAATAAAAAATATTTTAGATTAAAATAATTTATCCTTCAAGCAGGTATCTCCACTTCATTTTATAAAAGAGGAAGTTACTTAAATTTTAATGTGGGAACCCATCATAAATCACTATTATTTGTGACAAGTGTGAGCTAGGATATTAGAGAATTGGTCCCTTAGATATTTTAGCTTCAATAATCAACTATAAAATGTTGATATAATAATAATAATCAACTGTAAAACCTTCATATCAATGGGCTTTATTGAAGTTTAGCTAGAGCTTAATTTTTTGTTAACCCAACACAAATATTTTGCAAAAATAAGATTCTATCAAATTACTACGCGCAAACCGCGGCTAAGGAAGGAAATTGAAGGTTTTTAAATTCAGTTTGAATCACATTTTAGTTCACGAGTCAGAACAAGTTCAATTTTGCTCCTCGGTGTTTATAATTTATATTATATTACTAGCTGTTGGGGTGGCGCTTCGCGCCACCCCAACACCTAGTTGGTGGGGCACTTCGCGCCCCCCCCAAGCCCCCACGCGCGCGTAAGTCGTTACGCGCCATTGTAGTTGTGTCCCTGTGTCCCACCTGTGAATAGAGATAGATATAAATATATGTTTTTAACTACGTAAAACATGCGAATATACAACATTCTTCGCTGTCCCATTGTCTGTGCATATAAATAGATTGTCAGGTTTACTGACTCTTGAACATGCAACATATAATCGTCCATGGGAAAAACAATCCGTATTCAGATCTATACCTCATTATTCTAATGATGTGTCCCTGTGTCCCGGTCGTCATTTATATTCCCTGTGTCCCGGTCGTCATTTGTGTCCCGGTGTCCCAGTTTGTAATTTCTCTTTGAGTGTCCCGGTCGTCATTTATATTCCCTGTGTCCCGGTGTCCCGGTCGTCATTTGTGTCCCCGTGTCCCGGTCTGTAATTTCTATTCGAACAATCCCTGTGTCCCGGTCGTCATTTATATATCCGGCCTGTGCCCCCGGTGTCCCCGTTGTAGTTGTGTCCCTGTGTCCCGGTCGTCATTTATATTCCCTGTGTCCCGGTCGTGATTTGTGTCCGGGTGTCCCAGTCTGTAATTTCTCTTTGAGGTTCCCGGTCGTCACTTATATTCCTTCTGTCTCGGTCGTCATTTGTGTCCCGGTCTGTAATTTCTCTTTGAGTGTTTTATCTTTTTAGTTTTTTTTAGTTTTTTACCTTTTTTCTTTTTTCAGTTTTCTTTTTCTTCTTTATTTTTCAGCGTCACTATGAAGTACATATCGACGAACCCTATTTTTTTTTAACTTAAATCTGGTAGGCATTGATGACCTTATCCAAGTCAAAATCCCAAACCCAATCATCATCGCTATCATTTTCAGTTTTGATATGTTTTGACTCTCGCTGTCCAGGTGGATTTTCATCTAACTGCGCGGTTTTGTGTTCTTTAGCCGCAAGCCTGTTTTCTTGCTGTTCTTGTGATTCCCCGGCACGCTTTCTTTTCTTACTTTCTCTATCAGCTGCAAGCCTGTTTTCTTGCTGTTCTTGTGATTCCTCGGAACGCTTTGTTTTCTTACTTCCTCTATCAGCAGCAAGTTTTTTGGCATAAACTCTTTGAGCAGCTTCCTCGGCTGTTGCCATTGTAGGTCCTTCAGTCATTTTACAATTAAACATTTTTCCGTGAACAAATGTCTTAAATACCGTTAATGACGTCACCGTCATAGCAAAAATGACGACAACTAACTTCATGACGTCAGTCGACACAGAAACATGACGTCACCTGACAGACAGACACACAGACAGACAAGTTATTTTTATATATATAGATATGCTAAAAAACAAAGAACCAACTCCCCATGTAATTTCAATTTCTATTTCTTTTTCTTCTTTTGGCTTATAAATTTCAGCTAAAAGAGCTCGGTATTTGGCACTTTGCCTAACCAGTGTTGTCTTCAGTATTCTCAACGTCAGATTCCTCTCCTTCACTGGACGAAGTAGCTAAATACTTGCGAATCACACTTTCATCGATATTAGCACTTGAGAAAAATATAACTAGTTTAATTATTCCGATAAAAAGTGAAATTTGACCCCTTGTCTTCCAAAGAAAAGAATTGTCGTTAAAAGAGAGGTTAATTTTTGCGAGTTCTGTCAAGAGGAAATTCTGAGGATTCATAAAAAAAAATTATGATAATAATAATATAAAGGAATTACATATTTTTCGAACTATTATGCACCAATAATCAAGTTTTAAGAAATTACTACACCAGATCTAGGGATGAGGGGAAAATTCGGATCATAAATGCAAATTGAGCATAAATAGTCTTATTGTAATTACAAACTTTGGTTCTTCATCTCAAAGGACACATTTTTTTTTTAACGGTGTAGAAATAATAAATATGTTATTTTATTTAGAATACTCTATATAAAATAATTAAAGAAGGTTTAATTCTATTTCCATTTGATTTATTCCATTATATATACAATCCGTCGGGGACTTTTAATATGCAGAATTCCAAATTCTAGAAGTCAAAATTCAACTACTTTCAGTTCACGTCGATTACTATGACGATACTATAAATTTCTTTTCAAAACAATGAAATGAGCACACACAATCCAAAACAAGGGTTTACGCTAAAAGCTATCACAAAACCCATCACGCTAGAAACCAATTGCTAAAAACCTATCTCGTAAAAAAAAAAAAAAAATATGAAAACCAAACAGTACCGTTTTAAGCTTGATTTAAGTTTTATTGGTTAATAATGATTTAAATTGCCTGGTCACCAGAAGCTACGAGTGACTCATCGGCTGATTCAGAAGACAGGGACGTGCAGAGGAGGTAGGAGAGAACTGACCCCATCCGAAATCCGAAAATAGCAATGAAATGAGCATACACAATCCAAAAAAAGAGTTTACGCTAAAACCTATCACAAAACCTATCACGCTAGAAACCAATTGCTAAAAACCTATCTCATAAAAAATTCCTAAAGACCTAAAATTTCCCAAGACCTAAGTGAGAAGATTTTAAATCTTTTTACGCATTGTGAATCTTCAAGTTAAAGGAACCAAAAAAATTTTAACATCTTCAATAAGATTTATATTGTAGTATGTAAACAGTGACTCAATTTTCTTATTATTTTGATTAATTAATAAAAAATATTTTAGATTAAAATAATTTATCCTTCAAGCAGGTATCTCCACTTCAGTTTATAAATTAGGAAGTTAATTAAATTTTAATGTGGGAACCCATCATAAATCACTATTATTTGTGACAAGTGTGAGCTACGATATCAGAGAATTTGTCCCTTAGATATTTTAGCTTTCGAAAAGGTTTTCGAATTACTTTAATCTATTGTCAAAATATTTCGAAATATTTATGCAATTCCCAGTTTTTACTGGGAATTTCGGCTGTTCCTTCTGTCATATTAAGATCTATACTAAAAATTCCTCTTCACGTGCCAAGCTTGCTAAAGCTCAACAATTTATAATAAACCTCAAAATTTTAAGTATCTGTTTTAAGGTTTTCGAATTACTTTAATCTATTGTCAAAATGTTTCGAAATATTTATGCAATTCCCAGTTTTTACATTTTAGTTTGTTTTCTTTTTCTTCTTTATTTTTCAGACGTCATATGCAAACCCTCAACACAAAAATACATACAAAATATTTTTATATATATAGAAGATATAATCTGGCGTAACAGACATAATGTCTGTTACCCAGAGACAACTTATTTTTATATATATAGAAGATATAATCTGGCGTAACAGACATAGTGTAACAGACATAACACACAAACAACTTATTTTTGTATATATAGATATAGATAGATAGACTATAGAAAATACTGATGTAGTAATGTATGTATGAAAACATGTTTGCCAGACTATGACGTGAAGCATCATTTCTCCTATATCTTACCAGGCTGTGCTGTTTATAGGCGAAATGATACTTAACGTCATAGTTTGGCAAACATTATGATGTCATTTCTTAGTATATAACTTGAGATTCCCAGTAGATTATCAGTTAGTTGAAATATCTGAAAAAAATATGAGTGGAAAAAAAAATAATCGTTAGAGGCGATCCGAACGGAACAGTTGGACTTAAGAAAGATACAGCCTTACATATAGCTGCTGAGGAAGGTAATTTGTCCATTTGTCAACTACTAGTTGCCAAAGATGCCACTGTAGATGCCTTTAATGCATTTAATGAAACTCCTTTACGTTACGCTGTAAATGGTAACCAGTTAGACGTGGCTGAATATTTATTAGAGAAGGGAGCTGAAGTAAACAAAAAGGATAAAAATCATTACAGAACTTCTCTACATGTTGCTGCTATGAAAGGCTATTTGAATATGTGTAAACTCTTAGTTTCACAAGGTGCAAGTATAGATGCATTAGATTTATTTAACAACACTCCGTTATGTTTTGCTTTGAGTAGAAAACAATCAGAGGTTGCTAGATATCTATTAGACATTGGAGCCAACCCAAGTGTATTACACGCCCCAGCGAGGGATGGCGATTTGCGCGTTTGTCAAAAACTACTTGCCAATGGTGCAACTATAGATGCATTGGATTCACAAAATCGAACTGCCTTATGGTACGCTGTGAAAAGTGGAGAATCAAGCTCTACTAGATATTTGTTAGACAACGGAGCTAATCCAAATGTAAGGGGTGGTCATCTCCAAGACACAATCTTACATGCCGCTGTCGAAGAAAACGATTTGAACATGTGCCAAATACTAGTTGCCATGGGTGCCAATATAGATGCTTTTGATTTGCAAAATGGAACTCCATTATGGTACGCTGTTAAATATAATCGATCCGACGTCGCTAGATATCTGCTGAAGAATGGAGCAAACCCAAATACAAAGGGTGGTATACTACATCTAGCAGCTAATCAAGGTAATGTGGGCCTTTGTCAACTACTAGTTTCAAAGGAAGCCGACATACATACTTTTAATTCCAATAACGAGACAGCTTTGATGATAGCTCTGAACAAAATATTTTTATCTAATATTTATCGTCAACGCGACTTAGCGATAGCTGAATACTTTCTAAAAAACAAAGCAGTTTATAAATCCACAATAAAAAAAGATGTCAAAGATAAATATGTGGCAATATTCAAAAAAATACTAACTAAATGGTATCCGACAATATATACACTTGCATATAACGGCTCACTTAAATCAATTTGTCGGGATGTAATTTGGAAAAATATTGGTAATGTAGAACTAAGTTTCTTTTTAAATGGTTTTAACATCCCAGAATGTTTGAAAAAATATATAATTTTTACAGAGGAATTGAGACACGTTTCCCAGGACCGTTTTTCCCAAGACCTAAGTGAGAAGATTTTTAATCTTTTTACGCATTGTTAATTTTCAAGTTAACCCTTTCAGACCTGAACCAAGAAGGAGTTGCATAAAAATTCTGAAAATAGCAGAGTGATCCTGGAGGTTCAACTAGAACAGGTTTTTTTTTTTAATTTTTATTTCATTCCATATCCAAAATGTGAATGGTTACCATATGGTCACGTCAGTTAGTTGAAATATCTGAAAAAAATATGAGTGGAAAAAAAATAATCGTTAGAGGCGATCCGAACGGAACAGTTGGACTTAAGAAAGATACAGCCTTACATATAGCTGCTGAGGAAGGTAATTTGTCCATTTGTCAACTACTAGTTGCCAAAGATGCCACTGTAGATGCCTTTAATGCATTTAATGAAACTCCTTTACGTTACGCTGTAAATGGTAACCCGTTAGACGTGGCTGAATATTTATTAGAGAAGGGAGCTGAAGTAAACAAAAAGGATAAAAATCATTACAGAACTTCTCTACATGTTGCTGCTATGAAAGGCTATTTGAATATGTGTAAACTCTTAGTTTCACAAGGTGCAAGTATAGATGCATTAGATTTATTTAACAACACTCCGTTATGTTTTGCTTTGAGTAGAAAACAATCAGAGGTTGCTCGATATCTATTAGACATTGGAGCCAACCCAAGTGTATTACACGCCCCAGCGAGGGATGGCGATTTGCGCGTTTGTCAAAAACTACTTGCCAATGGTGCAACTATAGATGCATTGGATTCACAAAATCGAACTGCCTTATGGTACGCTGTGAAAAGTGGAGAATCAAGCTCTACTAAATATTTGTTAGACAACGGAGCTAATCCAAATGTAAGGGGTGGTCGTCTCCAAAACACAATCTTACATGCCGCTGTCGAAGAAAACGATTTGAACATGTGCCAAATACTAGTTGCCATGGGTGCCAATATAGATGCTTTAGATTTGCAAAATGGAACTCCATTAATGTACGCTGTAAAATATAATCGATCCGACGTCGCTAGATATCTGCTGGAGAATGGAGCGAACCCAAATACAAAGGGTGGTATACTACATCAAGCAGCTAATCAAGGTAATGTGGGCCTTTGTCAACTACTAGTTTCAAAGGGAGCCGACATACACACTTTTAATTCCAATAACAAGACAGCTTTGATGATAGCTCTGAACAAAATATTTTTATCAAATAAGTATTGTCAACGCGACTTAGCGATAGTTGAATACTTTCTAAAAAACAAAGCAGTTTATAAATCCACAATAAAAAAAGATGTCAAAGATAAATATGTGGCAATATTCAAAAAAATACTAACTAAATGGTATCCGACAATATATAAACTTGCATATAATGGCTCACTTAAATCAATTTGTCGGGATGTAATTTGGAAAAATATTGGTAATGTAGAACTAAGTTTCTTTTTAAATGGTTTTAACATCCCAGAATGTTTGAAAAAATATATAATTTTTACAGAGGAATTGAGACACGTTTCCCAGGACCGTTTTTCCCAAGACCTAAGTGAGAAGATTTTTAATCTTTTTACGCATTGTTAATTTTCAAGTTAACCCTTTCAGACCTGAACCAAGAAGGAGTTGCATAAAAATTCTGAAAATAGCAGAGTGATCCTGGAGGTTCAACTAGAACAGGTTTATTTTTTTTTTAATTTTTATTTCATTCCATATCCAAAATGTGAATGGTTACCATATGGTCACGTCAGGTATATACAGATACTATTTTAGGTGAAAATTTGTGAAACAGTTGCGATCTGAGTTCAAACACAGTCGAACTAACGCACTTCTCATAGCAACACCTTCCCTTTTCAGTCGTATCCGGAAAATGCGAGGTCTGGTCAAACCTCACTGTTTCCGAAGGCATCCCGTCTTGCGAGGTAGTCGTATTGCGCTTGGTCACTGATAAGGATGGTCTTCCAACTCGAGGACTTTGAGATACGCCAGTAAGAACCAACCCACGAGCAATGTCCATTTTGAAGTACAGCAGAGACATGTGCTGAACATTGATCTGCTTATACTGTCGGCGGTGTATCAGCCAGGCGTTGTTCAAGGCGTTGTTTCGTGCCTATTCCCGATCATAAAAAGGACTTGCTGCCTCGTTTGCTGTACAAATCTGCCTAGGTATGGTTTGGCACTGAATGCCTGACGTGACCATTTGGTAACCGATCGTTAGCAACCTTGTTTTGCGGCTAAACTACAGCTCAGAATTAGACTAGTAATATCTCATTCGAAAGAACGCATTCTTAGCTACAAAATAAGATCATAATCAGGCTCTGAACTTACCAGAAACGTCCAGGTCATCGAGGTCGAAATCTGCACCTTTCCTCTTTTTCGACATTTTATGTTTTGTCTAAACTTGGACGCTCGCTCGACCGCTCGGGTAAAGCCTTGAGGGACAATAAATTCAAACGCGACAGAGTCAAGCAAGCGCTATCTAGTGGAAAAGAAATCACGGTTGTGACTTTGTCGAGTCGAGAGAAAAAAAATAGGAGGCGAGCGGTATCCGTATGGTGACCACAGGCATGAAAGGGTTAAAGGAACCAAAAAATTTTCAAGATCTTCAATAAGATTTATATTGTAGTATGTAAACAGTGACTCAAATTTCTTATTATTTCAATTAATTAATAAAAAATATTTTAGATTAAAATAATTTATCCTTCAAACAGGTATCTCCACTTCAGTTTATAAAAGAGGAAGTTAATTAAATTTTAATGTGGGAACTCATCATAAATCACTATTATTTGTGACAAGTGTGAGCTACGATATCAGAGAATTTGTCCCTTAGATATTTTAGCTTCAATAATCAACTATCATTGAGCCCATGCAATATGGAAAGACAGTAAATGCCGGAAAGAGCGAAGCACTGGTAATTGCAAAAATATTTGTATAATATATCAAACAGCTCGTGTTAACGAACTGTTTGATGTAGTAAGGAGTAAGTAGGGACGAACGTAGTAAGGAGCGACCCAGCTCATTAGTAAAGGAAAGTCTAAGAAACACAATTTTTATACTAATAGATACACTAAAAGAATTGCACTTTTTTGCTGATTTTAAATATATAAGATTGATCAAATTTTGCCTTTCCCATCCGAATATACGAGCCTGAGAAAATTTGCCTTATTTTAAAAAATATATAAACACCACCTAAAAGTCATAGAATCTTAATGAAAATCACACCATCGCATTCAGCGTATTAGAGAACCCTCTGTAGAAATTTCAAGCTCCTATCTACAAAAATGCGGAACTTCGTATTTTTTGCCAGAAGACCGACCACGGGTGTGTTTATTAGTTTTTTTGTTTTTTTTGGAAGGAGAGGGGTTTCCAGGGGAGATCGTATTGACCCAATTGTCCTTTGATGTCGCGAGAGTGCTCCTTCTAACGGAAATGAAAAGTTCTAGTGCCCTTATTAAGTGACCGAAAAGATGGAGATCACCTAGGACCCCTCCCACGCTGATTTTTTCCAAAAGTCCAAGGATCAAAATTTCGAGATAGCCATTTTGTTTAAAATAGTCGAAAATTATAATGAGAGGTCTTTGAGGACGACTTACTCCTCCATAGTCCCTGGGGAAGGGAGCTGCAAGTTACAAACTTGGACCAGTGTTTACATACAGCAATGGTTATTTTGAAGCTTATAGACGTTTTCAGGGGTTTTTTTGGTTGGGGGGAGGGAGGGAGCTACGTGGAAGTATCTATGGAGGGGAGTATCCCTCGCCAAAGTTTTGTCCAACTCGTTAAAACGTGAACTAATTTTTGATGCGTTTGTTAGTTTCCTTGTAGCCTGATACAACATGAAAAACCTTGATACACCTTTGGAGGCGAAGGCTAAGAACCGTCGAATCCAACTAGTGCAAAACTAACCGTTTTCAACGAATTCAACAGTAATCGAAGCGGCCGAGCCTTAGAGAAAAGAGGCCCTAACCACCGAATCTAGAAAGTAAAATAGATAGATCTATATATATATATATATATATATATATATATATATATATATATATCTATATATATAAAATAAGTTGTCTGTCTGTCTGTGTGTCAGGTGACGTCATGTTTCTGTGTTGACTGACGTCATGAAATTAGTTGTCGTCATTTTTGCTTTGACGGTGACGTCATTCAAGATATTTAAGACATATGTTCACGTAGAAATCTATTAATGTTTAAGTTTACAATGACTGATGAACTTACCATGGCAAAAGCCGATGAAGATGCTCAAAGAGTCTATGCCAAAAAACTTGCTGCTGATAGAGAAAGTCAGAAAAGAAAGCGTGCCGAGGAATCAAAAGAACAGCAAGGAAACAGGCTTGAGGCTGATAGAGAAAGAAAGAACAGAAAGCGTGCCGAGGAATCAAAAGAACAGCAAGGAAACAGGCTTGAGGCTGATAGAGAAAGAAAGAACAGAAAGCGTGCCGAGAAATCAAAAGAACAGCAAGGAAACAGGCTTGAGGCTGATAGAGAAAAAAAGAACAGAAAGCGTGCCGAGGAACTACCAGAGCAACGCGGAAGCAGACTTGCTGCTAAAAGCGAAAGTGAAAAAAGAAGGCGTGCCGAGGAATTACAAGAACAGCAAGAAATCAGGCTTGCTCCTGATAGAAAAAGTAAGAAAAGAAAGCGTGCCGAGGAATTACAAGAACAGCAAGAAATCAGGCTTGCTGCTGATAGAGAAAGTAAGAAAAGAAAGCGTGCCGAGGAATCAGAGCAACCTGAAAGTTATCGCCTGGCATTCAGGTACAACCCAGTCGATGATTATAGCTTGAGTAGATGTGTTCAAATCGGGACAATGTCTAAAATTTGTCCCAATTGCAAGGCCTTGAAATTCAATGGTGAAACAATGGGAATGTGTTGCGCCTCAGGAAAAGTTAAACTTCCTCTATTGGCTGCACCACCAGAGCCATTGAAGACGAATGAATGCTTGCCTGAAAAATTCTAATTTATGGGCACACGTAAAAATATTAAAATTAACTACAAATATGCGTGTCCGATTGCAAAACGATGACTCTGGTCAAACATTTTCAGATCAATTGCTGACAATTGGAAACGGAAAGCTCCCAGTAGACTCAATTTCAGGACGTATACAACTACCTGCTGATTTCTGTAATTTAGTGACGTCCAAAAATGAATTGATTGAAAAAGTATTTCCGAATATTCTAAAAAATTATAAAAATAATAAATGGCTAAGTGAAAGAGGGATTCTCGCACCCAAAAATATAGACGTCCACGAAATCAACAATATTGTTTTGACCAAGATTCGAGACCAGGCAGTCCTTTACAAGTCAGTCGACACAGTTTTGGAACCAAATGAAGCGGTTAATTATCCATCTGAATTTTTAAATTCCATAGATCTTTCAGGGTTTCCACCACACGTGCTACAACTTAAAATAGGCGTACCAAAAATACTTTTAAGAAATATAAACCCACCAAAGCTTTGCAATGGCACTCGACTTGCCGTAAAAAAAAACAATGGAAAACCTAATAGAGGCCACAATCTTGATAGGGCCTTTTGAGGGTGAGGCTGTTCTTATTCCTCGCATTCCCATGATTCCAAAGGATCTACCTTTTCAATTTAAAAGATTGCAATTCCCAATTCGATTAGCATTTGCAATCACCATTAACAAAGCTCAAGGTCAATCATTAAAAAAATGTGGTATAGATCTTAATACTGATTGTTTTTCCCATGGACAATTGTACGTTGCATGTTCGAGGGTCGGTAAACCTGACAATGTATTTATATGCAGCGACAATTGGACAGCGAAGAATGTTGTATATTCGCAAGTTTTACGCAGTTAATTTGTATTGTATCTATCTATCTATCTATCTATATAAAAACGAGTTGTGTGTATGCATGTTTGTTTGTTTGTAAAAAGAGCGTTTGCATATGATGTCATTATTAGTACATACGGCTTTGTATATGCAGAGACAATGGGAAAGCCAAGAATGTTGTATATTCGCAATTTTTACGTAGTTTAACTCCTGCAGACGAAATGAATGCTTGCCTAAAAAATTCTAATTTATGGGCACACGTAAAAATATTAAAATTAACTACAAATATGCGTGTCCGATTGCAAAATGATGACTCTGGTCAAACAGTAGACCCAATTTCAGGACGTATACAACTACCTGCTGATTTCTGTAATTTAGTGACGTCCAAAAATGAATTGATTGAAAAAGTATTTCCGAATATTCTAAAAAATTATAAAAATAATAAATGGCTAAGTGAAAGAGCGATTCTCGCACCCAAAAATATAGACGTCCACGAAATCAACAATATTGTTTTGACCAAGATTCGAGACCAGGCAGTCCTTTACAAGTCAGTCGACACAGTTTTGGAACCAAATGAAGCGGTTAATTATCCATCTGAATTTTTTAATTCCATAGATCCTTCAGGGTTTCCACCACACGTGCTACAACTAAAAATAGGCGTACCAATAATACTTTTAAGAAATATCAACCCACCAAAGCTTTGCAATGGCACGCGACTTGCCGTAAAAAAAAACAATGGAAAACCTAATAGAGGCCACAATCTTGACAGGGCCTTATGAGGGTGAGGCTGTTCTTATTCCTCGCATTCCCATGATTCCAACGGATCTGCTTTTTCAATTTAAAAGATTGCAATTCCCAATTCGATTAGTATTTGCAATCACCATTAACAAAGCTCAAGGTCAATCATTAGAAAAATGTGGTATAGATCTTAATACTGATTGTTTTTCCCATGGATAATTGTACGTTGCATGTTCGAGGGTCGGTAAACCTGACAATGTATTTATATGCAGCGACAATTGGACAGCGAAGAATGTTGTATATTCGCAAGTTTTACGCAGTTAATTTGTATTGTATCTATCTATCTATCTATCTATATAAAAACGAGTTGTGTGGATGCATGTTTGTTTGTTTGTAAAAAGAGCGTTTGCATATGACGTCATTATAAGTACATACGGCTTTGTATATGCACAGACAATGGGAAAGCCAAGAATGTTGTTTATTCGCAATGTTTACGTAGTTTGAAACACATATATAAATCTATCTATATTCACAGGTGGGACACAGGGACACAACTACAATGGCGCATAACTAATATGGCGCGTAACGACTTACGCGCGCGGGGGGGCTTGGGGGGGCGCGAAGCGCCCCACCAACTAGGTGTTGGGGTGGCGCGAAGCGCCACCCCAACAGCTAGTACATATATATATATAAATAAGTTGTTTGTGTGTCTGTGGGTCGATTGACGTCACTGTCCGCATATGACGTGTGAATTATTTCATCACATACCAATTCAAAAACGAATGTATTCAGGCCGAAGTAGCTCAGTTATATAACTACCTGTGTTGGCGCAGTGGGTTGGACCTTAGCGTGGTAATACGGGACCCAGAGATCTAACCATGCTGCAGGAATGCACTACAGGGCCTACGCAGGGACCTTAGTAGTCTAAAAAAAGGTAAAAACTACAAAAAAAAACTAAAAAGAAAAAAACTAATAAAAAAAACTAAAAACTGAAAAAGAAAAAGAAACAAAAAAAGGAAAAAAACTGACAAATAAAGGAGAAAAAGAAAACTAAAAAAAATAAAAATAAAAAAAAAACTAAAAAAGGTAAATGTATTCAAGCCAGAGTAGCTGAGTTGGTAAAGCGTTATGTTCCGGGTTCTAGATCCGAGAAGTTCCATGCTCAAACCTTGGCTTTAGCATTAATACAAAAGAAGAAAAAAAAACTAAAAAAGGAAAAAACTAAAAAAAAAACTAAAAAACAGGTAAAAACTACTAAAAAAACTAAAAAAGCTAAAAAACTAAAAAAAAGGTAAAAAACTAAAAACTAAAAAAGAAAAAAAACTAAAAAGATGGTAAAAACAGCAAAAAAACTAAAAAAAACTAAAAAAACTAAAAACTGAAAAAGGAAAAAAAAAGAAAAAAAGGAAAAAAACTGAAATATAAAGGAGAAAAAGAAAACTAAAAAAAAATAAAAAAAAAATAAAAAAGGTAAAAACTACAAAAAAAACTAAAAAGAAAACAAAGGAAAAAAACAAAAAATTTATTGGCAATAATGCGAAACCCTAATTGCCATTAAAATTTCATCCAACAGACAAACTGAAACTTTCATTAATGACAGATTGTCGTTAAAGACATTTTATTAATGTCATTAATGAAATTTCATTAATGACAGATAGACATATAGTAAGTATCTGCTAATTCGAGTTATTGTCATTCCACGAATATTAAAATTAGATTTGAAAACTGAGCCCTAAGAGTAAATAATGAAGCTAAAACAATAAGCTAAACTGGATACAGTTTATAGTTATGATAATGTACGGTGAAAGGTATACAGTTTTATGAGTAAGGTGTAAATTTGATTCACCTACACATTTGAATTTTTACTGATCATAGATAAGGCTGAGAGAAAAAAAAAAGTTAAAATCTTTATTTTGCATCATCTTTTAACATTTGGTTTAAGACTAGCACTATTAACTTTGGATTTGACACGCCTTACTAAATTGGACAGAATAGGGTCTAAACATTTTTCTTCTACTTTTTGCTGTTTTTCAAGTACCCAAAATACAATAAATAATTAGTGATTGAAAAATATCCAGCCTCACAATAAGTTATGAAACATATCACAGACACATAAAACTTTACTGACAGGTTTTTCTTCCCATTGCAAGCTTCTGTCATGCCTCCTCTTATCCTTCTTGACCGCCTCCTTACCGCTTTTAAACTTTCATGACACATCCTCTCAAGGTACCTTCTTTTTCGTCTTAACCGTTTGCACCGAGAAACCTCACTACTGATAAAAAGTAAACCCAAAAGGTCAAACTGGGGTGAAATTTTAAAGAGCGTTTAAGCTGATCCTAACTTTTGAGAGCCTGTAGTAACATATGATGAATCATGGTTTTTCACGTACGACCCTGAAACCAAGCGACACTCAGTAGAATGGAAAAGCCTTAGTTCGCCAAGGGAAAAAAAGTAAGGATAAGCAAGTTGAAATTCAACACCATGAATGATTGTGTATTCAAACTTCCAAAGGATCGTTCACATTAAATGGGCACCTGAACTGTTGACGGACTATCGCGAAGGTATTGACCACTCTTCGTGAACACACGCACAGAAGATAATAATAATAATAATAATAATTTATTTATAACCCACAAAATACATTAAACTGTGGAGTAAACACACAAAAAAAGAAAAAACAAGACTAAAAACATAACAACATAAATAACATAGCAGCATAACAACATACAACATAGATAAATTACCTCTAATCAAAAAATGGCCAAAGAGGGTCAGAAACACCGATCATTTGCCGAGCTTTTAGACATATATCTTTAGATAAATGTTTCAGTCGCGAGGGCGCATCAACGATGTCAAATTTAGAGACGACTGTATGATTCCGATACCACCGAGGCAGACGCAGCACATACTCGCAATACTTAAAATATCCTGAGCGTATTTTCTTTGTATCCTTCTTGCAAAGGAGGAAAGCAAAACTAGAAAGATAGAAAACAGCAGGTGCACAAAAACTAGAATAAAGACGGCATAGTCCATTTTGGTTATACCAACCACGATTTGGTGAAATTTTCGCGTATCCAACCCGCATACTTTTCAGCACGCTGGACGTAATAGCGGAGCAAGTAGACGAAAGTGACGTGGAAAAAGAGAGACCCAACCATTTAATACTTGCTGAACATGGTATAGTTGAAGAACCCAAGCAAAGAGGTGATGCTGGTGGAGGACTCCCAAAACACAAAAACTCACATTTGGAGGCATTAATTGAAAGGCCTACTGTGGATAGCGCGGCTGAAAGCCGGTAGAAGTTGGTAATTAGACTATTTTTTGTCCGCCTAAGAAGCAGAACATCATCAGCATATGCAACGTGACTAATGCCTAAATTATAATTGTAAAAAATTGACGGTTTAAGACGTTGGAGACCCGAAGCTAAAACACATTTAAAAATGCTCGGGGATAACACGACACCTTGCCTAACGCCTTTTTTAACAGGAATATACTCCCCTACCGTACCATTCCACTTCACCCTAACTGAAGAATTAGCATACCAATATTTAAGCACGGAAACAATAGAAAAAAGAAGCATTTGAATGAATTACATTATCAAAAGCACTAGATATGTCAACAGTCAAACAATACAGGGTTTTTTTTAGCAACAGCTTGCTTCATTAGCCGACCCACAATATAGTGAGCTTGAAAACAGCCCATACCTTTTCTAAAACCAAGCTGGAAGGGTGTAAAATTGCACTTGGAGTTAATGGCCGGTAGCAGTACATATTCATATAGCTTACTAAAAAAACAAGACACAGTGATAGGACGATAATTAGAGCAAGCACTGGGGTCCTTACCCCTGTTGACTATGGGAGATATACAACCCGACAAAAAACTATCTGGCACAACGGACTGTGCCAAACACATCTGAAACAATAATTGCAAATGCTTCAGCAGTTCAGGACAATCATAAGCAAAAAACTTGAAGCAAAGACCATCACTATCGAGAGACTCAGACTTACTCACTTGCATAAGAGCTCGGAGTATAACACCAGATTCCACCGACAACACTTGAGATTGGTTGATACGGATTGGGAGGATTGAGTTGACAAGCTTTGTTAAATGATTTTGGAGATTAATATTAAACGAAAGCAAAATATTTTTATAATGAGAAACGAAGTCACAGAGCCGAAGAGACGAGTTAATTGGAGGTGAGCACTTAACACTGTTTATAACCCGATCCCAGGATTTCTTGTCACAAGGACCATCCCAGGCATTCAGTCTCGCTCTACGCAGGGAATATTTGTACTCTCGTTTGGTTTTCTGTTTTATTTGATGTGCTGAACCAGAAGAAGGACAATTACAGGCTATCCACCTACGAAGCCAGAACTTAGCTTTTGTTTAGCTATCTTCACTTTAGGATCAACTTTCCAAAAGGGATTGCGAGTACCCGCTCGCACGCACTCGGAGGGTACAGCTGTTTTAGCGGCAGACTTTAGACAGAACACTATTTGCTGATAATACGAGTTGATATCTATCCGCGTTGAAGTTGTAGATACAGATGTTTGCAATAAGTGGAAAGGCACTTTAATAGATGATAATAACTGGGACAATGTCAATACATAAAGTGGAACATTGGTATTTTCCCAATTTAACTTTGAGAACCACTTGGGAGAGTTATGTTGCACAGAGGTCGCCATGGAGCAAAATAGTTGGCACGTGATTGGTAAATGATCGCCGTCGATTTTAGAGTCTTCCACATGAACTATTGATGAAAGTAGAGTTGAATCTGACACAATTACATAATCAAGGTTGGAAGTAAGACCACCACGATTGTGAATATAAGTAAATAGAAGATCTTTATCAGCAAGATGGAATCCTCCAGGTAGTGAATCGAGAAAGATTTCAGATCGGTCGGAATTAGATAATAAATCAGTGTTCATGTCGCCGGCGAGAACCCATTTGGTATTTTGTTTTGAAAGGTCGCTAAGTAGCGTTCGTAGGCGATTACATGCTTGTGAAAAACTAGACAATGACTGCACAGTCTTTTTATTACAGGGGAAATAAATGTTTATAAATGCGGTATCACCACATTTTGTCGCTAAGATGTTAGCGTCGCTTTGCAATAATATCGGCTGAGTCTTGTGTCTGAAATAGATGGCCTGACCTCTTGATGGCCTTCCACGGGTTTTTGGGCGGCTCTCAAGAAGGTATAATGGGTCCGAGAACGCTTTAGGCTATCAACATTCACTTTAGAGAGAAGGTGCTCCTGTAGAAACACAATATCATTTCCAAGTAGCTCACTTATCAGTAGATCCTTGTCTTTTGTACCATTAATATTAAGGGAAACAAAGCTAAACGAGTTTGAGCATTCATTTATTAGCGTTGTTGAGAGCCGATCGGAGAACTTTGCATTTCAGGCTAAAACTTATGTGTTATATAGTGCAATTTGCACATTTTGGTGAGGCTTGGCAAGGGTTTTCCTTGGAATTCACATGAGGGCCAGAACATCTGGAACACTTGGGATGTGCTGGTGAGCTGGGACAAGCTCGAATCAGGTGATCAGTGCTTTGACAGCGAAAGCATCGACGCGGAATGGATTGAAAGGGCTTAGCGTGAAAAATTTCATACCCAATACGGGTTCCCGACTCCAGAACCGCGTTCAGAGCGGTTTTGTCGACGAACTCGAGGCGAAAAGTACGAGAGTCCCCGATTTGACTAGCACTAATAAGTCCTTCCACTGAGGCCTCCAAATCAGCTCTTGAATAATTATGGGGTATATCCCGGACCACAGCTAAAGGCTTTTTATCAATCACTCTGGCTCCAACGTTAGGGATGGAGCTAGTAACAGCTTCAGCAAGCGAGTCGGCTGAGCGCTTATCGCGTACCATCACAACCCAGCTTTTGCTATGTGGCTTAGATTTTAGACTTATGATTCCGTCATGACCATCCAACGTTTCGAGCTTCTTCATGCGAAGGATAGGGTCGCTGAGCTCCGGGGGTGGGTTTCTTACAACGACAGCGTAGGACGGTTATTTCATATTTTGAGTAGGGGCAACAAGCTTAGACTGTCCCTCTGTAACCTTGGACGCAATATCACGCAGCTGTTCAAGGCAAGAATTCACCTTGGCACTGAGGGTACTGAAGGCATCGACAACGATCATTGGCACTTCGCTGGGACATTTGATAACAAAGTCCGGAAGCTTTATGTTCTGGGAATCGCACTTTACAAGCGAAGAAATAATGTCCGAAGCACAGTTTAATGCAGCATTGGCTCCTACGCGCTTCGATGGGACTTCATTCGGAAAAAGATTTAAAAAAGCAATTTACGGGTCTCACCAAGAGAAGAAGACTCGAAGAAATCGGCCAAGTACTCTTTTATCGTATAGGGCGAAACTCCTTTAGCAAGATTTTTCTGTACAAAGCACAGGATAGGATTGTAGAAAAGTTCATCTTCGCACCAATTGCCAATTCCCATTTTCTCTAGATTGAATGTTCACTTGCAAGAGAAGTAAGGGAAGCGTTGGAGGCTGCCTACCTTGTCCCTACACTTTAAGGGACAAGCCCGGCGGGTACCACGGCTCTTGCAAACAGCTCTCCCCCACCCTTCTGCTTACTTTTCTCCTATCACCTTTATCGTAACGCAATCGTCTATAATATCGGAAATTATAATTATTTTCGCAACTGCTTAATTCTGACCTATATCATATATAGGTTATGAAAATATCGATAAGAGAAATCACTGTTCCCAAGGGAATTTTCAATCAAGTCTGAAAATAATCCGCTTATTTATAATTCTTTGGACACTGAATTAATTATTATGAAAATATTGGCTATATGTCTGGTAGAGACGATAATCCTTTACCAAATATTAGTGATAGGTTCAATCCAAAATAGGACCTCACACCTTGAACTCTGATTGAATACTGATTCAATCTGTATACCTGATCAAGAATACCTGACATCTGAAAAATTCGTTCGTGTATCCTTAAGGTGGATCTCCGAGGTTTGAAGCAAATTCTATTTCCTATAGCATTGAAATACGCAACGAGATTCTCTCCTTTCTCATTGGCTTAATTGCTCTCTTGAGGGTTGTACCAGAATATTTAAATACTGTTGAATATTACGACCGGATTTAAAGGGAATTTAAATTTTTTTTACATGTCTAATTGGTAACAGCTGACCATTGGAATTTGGTTGGTTACAAGTCAGATAACAGTTTAGCATTTGAATTTTCACAATGGGTAGAAAAAAAATAAGAACAATTAAAGGATGGGAAAACCTGAGACATTGGTAAGTTCTATTCCAACGTTATTGTAGATTATATTACTTTTATTCATGTACAAGTTACATTTTCAAACAGTTCGTGGTAACGAACTGTAGTAAGGAGCGAAGGGGCTCAATAGTAACCAAAACTCTGAAAAACGAAGTTTTGATACAAATAGTTACATCAAAAGAATTGCATTTTAATGCTGATTTGAAATATATAAGTTTCATCAAGTTTAGTCTTACCGGTCAAAAGTTCTTACCGGTCAAAAGTTACGAGCCTGAGAAAATGTGCCTTATTTTAGAAAATAGGCGGAAATATCCTCTAAAAGTCACATAATCTTAACAAAATCACACCATCAGAGTCAGCGTATCCGAGAACCCTACTGTAGAAGTTTCAAGCCCCTATCATAAAAAAGGTGGAATTTTGTATTTTTGCCAGAAGACAGATAACGGGTGCGTATTTTTTGTTTTTTCCTCAGGGGTGATTGTATCGACCTAGTTGTCCTAGAATGTCGCAAGAGGGTTCATTCTAACGTAAATTAAAAGTTCTAGTGTCATTTTTAAGTGACCGAAAAACTGGAGGGCACCGAGGCCCCCTCCAACGCACATTTTTCTCCAAGCTCACCGGATCAAAATTTCGAGATAACCATTCTGTTTAACTCAGTCAAAAACCTAATAAATATGTCTTTGGGGATGACTAAATTCACCTCAGTTCCCGGGGGAGGGGCGGCAACTTATAAACTTAGACCATTGTTTACACATAGTAGTTGTTAATTATGAAGTGTACAGACGTTTTCAGGGGGGACTTTTTTGTGTTGGGGTTAGGGTGGGTCGGGGGGGGGGCAGGTTACGTGGGAGGATCTTTCCATGGAGGAATTTTTCATGAGGGAAGAGAATTTCCATGAAGGGGTCGCAGGATTTTCTAGCATCATTTATAAAAAGACAATGAGAAAATGTCTTTTTTTCAACAGGAAGTAATGATCAACATTAAAACTTAAAACGAGCATAAAAAATTACTTAAATAAGGGGGTTTGTCTCTTCCACAATACCTTGCTCTTTACGCTAAAGTATTTTTAGTAACTTCAATTAGTTATTCTACGGCCTTTGTGATTCAAGGGTCATTCTGAAAGATTTGGGACAAAATTCAAGCTTTAGTGTAAAGAACGAGGTATTGACGAGGGGGCAAACTCCCTCATATACGTAATAAAAATACACACATATATAAGTTCGTTACATAATCTAATTCGTAAGGTATGTATGTTTATTACTAACAAAAACATTTGTAAAAATAAAATAAAAAAAAATTAGTTGTATTTTTAAGTAACCAAACATTTGGAGGTAACTAGGCCTCCTTTCCCACCCCTTTTTTTAGCAAATGATTTTAGCAATCATTTTTCTAAAATGATTAGAGTGAAGAGATCAGGATGAAACTTGGTGAGTAGAATAAGCAAATATCGTAGATACGTGATTGACGTAACCGGACTGGATCCGCTCTCTTTGGGGGAGTTAGGGGAGTCTAGTGCTTTGGCGAGTTCGGTGCTTCTGGACGTGCTAGGACAATAAAGATTGGCAGGCATGTCAGGGACCTGCACAAACTGACTTGATAGAGTCGTTTTTCCCGATTTGACCATCTGGGGGGCTGAAGGGAGAGGAAAAATTAAAAAAATGAGGTATGTTTAACTTACCAGTGGGTGATCAGATCTTAATGAAATTTGATATTTAGAAGGACCTGGTGTCTTAGAGCTCTTATTTTAAATCCCGACCGGCATTAATTATCTGATTTTCCTTTTCAATCAATCCATTGATTCTTAGAATTTTGCTAGAGCTCATACCATATGAGCTCTTGGCTCTTCCGACCTCGTCATAAGTGCCATATGAACTCTTAGCTCTTGTTTTTTTCAGGAAGAAAAACTTGCCCGAACAAGAAAGTTTACCAGAACAAGAAAAATTTCCAATGTCTCCAAATTGTTCCAGCCTTTCCGAAACTCCGAATCCGGCTTTAACTATTATAAATGATTCTACGGTTAGTAAAAATGCGGCATCTGGTAGCTCTTGCGATTTTTGTTCGCCAGGAGAACACTTTGGAATCGATTTGTCTGGAATTCCAAATGTAAATTGTATAGTCAACTTGCGTCATCTGCTTAGTGAGTTTATAGAAGCAATAAAACATCAGTTCAATTGCAAGGACGGGAAATCAAAGCTTCGCGTGAAAGAAATTAAAAACACTGGACTCCAAACAAAGCTCGTCATTATCTGCCAAGACTGTGGCTGGAAAAAAGCGAGTAGAAGGTGAGCCGGAAGCCCCCCTCACTACTGTAAAAGAATACCTAACAAATTTCAGTGAGCAGATATTAGGTAACAAAAAAGAGAAGATCAGCAATTTACGAGGCAACGTGAACGTGAAAGCTGTATGGGGTATCATGGGGCCCGGAGAGGCTACGCATCTTTGAACGAATTATTAAGTGTATTGGGAATAAAAAATATGAATCCGAAAACGTTTATGAATTTAGAACGCTTAGTTGGTAACGCATGGATGGATGCACTATCAGATGTCTTAGAAGAAAATGGTCGTGAATTCCTGAAATTAGCCATTCATGAGGACAGGTTTATCAACGATTTTTTCTGGACTAAGGTCATCTGTGATGGTGGCTGGAATAAACGCAGCAAAGGACACGATTATACTGCAAAAGGTTGTGTTGGGGTAATCATTGATGCCTTTACGAAAAAATTATTATATGTAGGAATAAGAAATAAATATTGTTACCTCTGCTTCAGCTCAAAGAAGGCAAACCAGAAAGTGAAAGATCATGTTTGCTCTATGAACTACAATGGTCCCTCAAAGAGCATGGAAACCGACATTCTTGTTGAAGGTTTTCACCAAAGTGAAGCCATGCATAACCTTCAGTATTTACAATACATCGGAGACGGCGATTCTAGTGTTTTTTACAAGCTAAGACAAAGTGTTTCATACGGATCATGTATCCAAAAAGAAGAATGTGCCAATCACGTGACCAAGAACTATACAAAATACCTCCATAATGTTGTGAAGACAAAAAAAGGGATGCACAGCAAATTTCTTTCAAATGACATAATTCTAAAGCTAACCAAAAATCTACGAGGTGCAATAAAAAAGAACTCGGCTGATGGTGGGTCTGCCGAAAATCTAAGACAACTCATACGAAGAGGCCCAGAGCATGTGTTTGGTAATCACAAACAGTATGATTCTGGCTGTGCCAAAAAGAATGGGGTCTTAGAAACTGTGGAGAACCGCTATAATAACCTTCCGAAAACTATTTTGGAGGATGTAAAAGCTGGCGTGGAAAATATTTGTAAAAAAGCGGACTTATTAAGAAACCATGCAACGACCAATCTTGCCGAGAATTATATGTCTGTTGCAGTGAAATTCGTCGGCGGAAAACAAATAAGCCGCTCGAAACGTTGGTCATACCATGCTAGGATAAGTGGAGCAAGCCTATCCTACTCCTTGGGCCCGAAATGGCAATCTTCTACATGGAAAAAAGCATTTGGCTACAGTCCTTGCAAAATAACAAAAGAATACACGGTGAAAACTTCTAATCTTCAGAAACGGACAAAAACAAATCAGAAAAGATATTACGCAACCATGGGTGGGAGATATCTGGCCAAAAAGAAAGAGAATCAGAGTTTGCCTAAAGGCGATCAAAATTACGGACCAAATTGCAACAAGCCTGATATGAATCCAGAGGAATTTGAAATCGCAAAGGCTGATTATGTTGCAAAAAATATGAATCTGGATGGAGCCAAACTGCAGGAGATCTACGTAAACACAAAGGGGCAAAATGATAACTGGATATTTGAGAGGAGCAAAAGGATTACTGCCACTTATTTTCATAGAATAGCTTCTCGCAAAAAAATACTCCAACCGCACCCATAGTCAAGAATATCCGAATTAATCCTAATTTCAAATCTATTCCAATGATTAGGGGAATTCAACTGGAGGCTATTGCACTGACGGCGAACGAGCAGAGAGAGGGAGTATCATTAATAAAAGGAGATCAAATGGGACTACTCATTCATCCAAATATCCAGTTTCTTGGAGCTTCTCTTGATGGTCGCTTAGAAAACGGCACACCAGTTGAAGCGACGACTGTCCATAATATTCCCAGAGGAATGACCATAAGGGAAGTGGCATCCCAAAAAGGATTGGTATGGTCACACAATTCAAAATTGGAGTTAAAGAAAAATCACAAATACTATGCTCAAATTCAAGGTCAGCTAGAAATCACCAATCAAGAAGAATGTCACTTGGTGGTATATCACCATGAGCATGATGTGGAAATTTTCCGAGATCAAAACTATTCCGAGATCAAAAGAGTATTTTTTGTCCAAATTACCAAAGCTTCAGGAGTTTTGGAGCGATTGTTTACTTCCGGAGATATTAGACTCGCGATTGATTAGGAACATGCCACTTAGAGATCTTGCCTTAGTCCGGGCTGCAGCAAATCGCGGAATGAAACGGACTTTGGAGCCAGAAGACAGTGGATGTGAGAAAATTACTTGGTCCGACACTGAAAGTGAATATTGAAAGTGGATTTTCAATTGACATGTGAAGAGCATTGACATGCGAATAGTATAGAGATTGTTTAGGGGTCATAATGTATTAGTAGCAGTATTGTTAACCTTAACCTATTAGGGTTGTTTGAATAGTAGACTATTATAGGTTAACTATTAGTGTTGGTGAATAGCATATAAATATTAGTAAGTAAATTCTATTTGAGAAATTTCAGCATTCTGTCGAAGTCCAAACCATGTTGATAAATAAACTCTAATTACGTTGAGATTTAGTTGCTACTTTAGGCACTTCCAGGTAAGCTAGGACAGCTAAATTTGGCAGGCGTATCAGGGAGCGGACCAGATTAAATTGGAAATAGTCATTTTCCCGATCTGACCATCTGGAGGGGGTGGGGGCCGGTTAATTCGGAAAAATAATATTTTTTCGGGGGCCGGTAATATTTCAGAAAAATTTCGGTTAATAGAAAAATGAAATATTTTTAACTTATGAACGGGTGACGGGATCTTAACGAAATTTGATGTTTGGAAAAATGTTGCGTCTCAGAGCTCTTATTTCAAATCCCAACTGGATCCTGTGACATTGGGGGAATTGAGGGGGGAAACCTAAAATCTTGGAAAACGCTTAGAGTCGAGGGATCAGGATGAAACCTGATGGGAAAAGTAAGCACAAGTCCTAGATACGCGACTGACATAACTACAACGGATCCGCTCTCGTTGGGGGGGGGGGGTTAATTCTGAAAAAAATAGAAAAAATGAGGTATTTTTAACTTAGGAAAGAGTCATCAGACCCCAATGAAATTTGATGTTTGGAAGGATATCGTGTCTCATAGCTCTTATTTTAAATTCCGACCGGATCCGGAGACATTGGGGGAGAAATGGGAGGGGGAACCTAAAATCATGGAAAACGCTTAGAGTGGAGGGATCGGGATGAAACCTGGTGGTAAAAATAATCGTAAGTCTTAGATATGAGATTGACATAACTGGAACGGATCTGCTCTCTTCGCGGGAGTTGGGAGGAGGATGGTTAATTCTGAAAAATTAAAAAATAAGGTATTTTCGAGTGACGAAGGAGAGATTAGATTTTATAGAAATTTGATATTTGGAAGGATATCACGTCTCAGAGCTCTTATTTTAAGTCCCGACCGGATCCAGTGAAGAGGAAGTTGGGGGGGGGACCTAAAATCTTGGAAAATGCTTAGAGTACAGGGGTCGGGATGAAACTTGGTGGTAAAACTACGTACAAGTCCTAGAAACGGGATTGACATACCTGGAACAGATCTGCTCTCTTTGGGGGAGTTGGGGAGGGAGGGTTAATTCTAAAAAATAGAAAAAATTAGGTATTTTAACTTATGAAAGAGTAATCGTACCTTTATGAAATTTCATATTTCGAAGGACCTCGAAACTCAGATCTCTCGTTTTAAATCCCTACCAGATTCAGTGTCATTAGGGGGGGGGGCGGTATTACTGGTACGGATCCGTTCTCTTTGAGGGAGCTAGAAGTTGTTAATTTGGAAAAATTAGAAAAATTGAGGTGTTTTTGACTTAAGAATGGGTGACCAGACCTTAATAAAATTTTATAATTGGAAGAAACTCAGGTCTCAGAGCTTTTCTTTCAAATCCCGACCAGATCTTTTGACATTGGGAGGGGGGAATTGGAGGGGGAAACTGGAAATCTTGGAAAACGGTTATAAACGGCGTAGATACGTAATTGACGTAACTGGACTGGATCCGTTTTCTTTGGGGGAGTTAGGTGGTGTGGTTCAGTGCTTTGGCGAGTTTAGTGCTTCTGGACGTGTTAGGACGATAAAAATTGGTAGGCATGTCAGGGAGCTGCACTAATTGACTTGTTACAGTTGTTTTCCCCGATTCGACCATCTGGAGGGCTGAAGGGAGAGGAAAAATTGAGGTATTTTTAACTTACGAGTGGGCGATCGGATCTTAATGAATTCTGATATTTAGAAGTACCTTGTATCTCAAAGCTCTTATTTTAAATCCCGACCAGCATTAAGCCTCTGATTTTTCTTTTAAAGCAATCTATTGATTCTTGGAATTTTGCTAGAGCTCATATCATATGAGCTCTTGGCTCTTCTTGACCTTGTCACAAGTGCCATATGAGCTCTTAGCTCTTGTTTTTGATGAATAGTATATAAATATAAGTAGTTTTAAGGGGTTTCCTTCCTCCCTTACCTGTATTTATGACCCCAGGGCAAGGGTGTCTAATGTTTATTATGTACCTTCAGGAACATATCACTTTAAATTACATTAATTTAATAAGTATATGCATTACTCCGTAAAGCAAAGTATATGATTACGCCGGTTCCAAACCGGGGTAATCAGTCATTTATGAACGAGCTTATAAATCATCAACTATATGAGACGATGGGGAAAAACCAAAATATTCTAAGATACGGCACTATTAGGAATAAAATGAGATCCCGTGGAACTAAAATGGACGAATATCCTGCAACGTTAGATTTAAAAAAAATAATGTTCGTATATTTTATAGGCCGACAATCGGCGTTTCTTTACTTTTAAGAGCCAATAATGTCTAAAATAATGTGTTTTAAAGAATAACGTTCTTTTTAAAAATAATATTCATACATTTTATAGGCCTACAATCGATGTTTCTTTACTTTTAAAGGCCAATAATGTTTAAAATAATGTGTTTTTAAGAATAATGTTCTTTTTAAAAATAATGTTCATACATTTTATAGGCCTACAATCAGTGTTTCTTTACTTTTAAAGGCCAATAATGTTTAAAATAATGTGTTTTTAAGAATAATGTTCTTTTTTAAAAATAATGTTCATACATTTTATAGGTCTACAATCGGTGTTTCTTTACTTTTAAAGGCCAATAATGTTTAAAATGATGTGTTTTTAAGAATAATATTCTTTTTAAAAATAATGTTCATACATTTTATAGGCCTACAATCGGTGTTTCTTTACTTGTAAAGCCAAACTGTTATCTGCTTTGTAACCTAACAAATTCCAATTCGTATGGTGTTAAAATGATATTGCCTCAAGGTGTTGTTGCCAATTATACATGTTTTCAACTTCCTTTTAAATCTGGTCTTAATGCTAAGGAGATGTCAACATTCTTAATGATATTCTGGCAAACCCCTCAAGGAGTGCTTAAGCCAATGAGAAAGGAGGAAATCTTGAATACTAAGAATTATTGCTAAAAATCATCTGTTATAACTACAAACTTAACAATCTTTGGTATTATTTGTTGGTATAAGATCTACAAAACGACACAAAAATCAAGGCTATATGATTAGTACAACCCTTTTAAACAGTAAAGGAAGAATATCTTAAATGGCAAATTTTAAAGGAAACTGATGATAATAAAAAAAAAAATTCACGGCCAAAATTTTTGAAATCTTGTGGCAAATGGAGAGGGTACTTTACAATTCTCTACATTTTCTAAAAGTAATTTTATTGCTACTTTTAAAAATTAGAGGTGTCCCCACTAATTAATTTTTTATGAAGCTCTAAAGAAAAAAAATGCAAATTTGTTCGGCCTATTCATGTCAAAGCTTTCAATGAAGCCAAAGTAATTTTTTTATCAAAGAATCTGCTCGTGTCTGTTGTTAATACGCATTTCACTGCTATAGGAAAATAGCATTGGCTTCAAACCTCGGAGATCCACCTGAAGCCTTTGCATAGAGTGATGTTTGTGTCCTAATTTTTACCAAAAAGAAAATCATTTACTATTTGCTATATTTTACTATTTTCGATTAACTATTAACTATTTTTAATTTTACTATTTTTAGTTATTTTTTACTATTATTAATTTACTATTTTTTATTTTTACATTTATTTTTGCAGTATTAGTGTTCTACTTTGCCTTAATGTGATGATTTCGGCTGGATGACTTAAAACTGCGACTGTTGTAGACTCTTTGCCACGTTACGAGCATGTTAATATTTTACTCCATAGAAAACATCAACTAAAAATACGTTCTTTAGAAAAATCGCCATCTATTTACCGAGTTCTATCATAATATGTTATGGGATTTTCCTTTTGATCAAGTGCTGTTATTCTGTTTGGGACCCTATTGCCGCGAGGTTTCCCTGTTCAACAACGCATTCTTCTTTGACTATACTTAGCGCGAAGAACAATTGTATTTTGAACTTTTTTTCTAATTATAAATATTAAAGTTCCAAGGACAGTGAAAGGGAAACATGATTGCTTTAATTGGTTAAATGGGTACTTCACAACCACATATGTCTTGAAAAATATGAATACCATCGAGATTACCATTTTTATTGAAAGCCGTCTCCTTTGTCAGTTTTTGATGGAATCGGGCATCCAATTTAGAAGAAAGAAACGTGTATGAAAAAGCAGGTAAAAATATATGGGCCCAAACAGATCAAGAAGGTATAGTTTTCCTTTAAAGGCTTAGCTGTTTACAACATAAAAAATTAGCTGCTTATTCGTTTTCACGAAACAATGTGGCGACATTGAGAAAAATGGGGCACTACCCTAACAACTTTGTTTTGAAACAACCAAAATGGAAAGCGGCGGTTTTCGAGTACGAATAAACCTTAAATGGGTTCAGGGAGGAGCTGGAGCTTTATCCTATATTATACTTCTTTTTCTACATTTTTTGCGCCTCTGAGT